>NW_024613357.1:0-3438 GCF_008729295.1 Plectropomus leopardus
TTATTAAAAAAATAATCCAAAAAATGACCAGAAAAGTATATTTACAGAGATTTTATATTTAAAATTATCTTACAGAAAAATACAATTATGTATATAAAATAATTTTATTTTGAGCTCCTTTTCAGGTGATTATCTCTTTTGTTGTGTTTTACTTTTTTCTTCTGCTTATTTTCAGGTAATTTTCTTCAAACTTTTTTACTATTTCTTTTGCAATTTTTTGGGACATGTCTTGTTCAGTTGCATTGCTTTCTCCCAATGTTTTTAAAATAAATCAAACCAGTTTGACCAGGTGCTCAAGAGTAATGCATCCATTGTCAAATATTTATGCTGTGTGAATCACACTGACTGTGTGACCTGCAGAACAACACTGGCCAGGGCCAAAGTTGTGGAGGACTGGTCCAGAGATGGAGGGGTGCTGCTGATGGGTTATGAGATGTACCGCCTGCTGTCCATGAAGAAGAGCTTTGTGATGGGCAAGAAGAGGAAATCAAAGAAGCCCGCAGGACCAATCATCATCGACCTGGATGAAGAAGACAGACAGCAGGAACTCATGAAAGGTCAGCAGAAGACATACGTTTTAAAACCTCTTCCACACCCCCAACACTGAACCATTTCTGTGGTTTTTAGGGGTGGCGGGGGATCTTTAGGAGGAGATAGAAGGTTAACAGCATGTTCCACACAAAAAGTGGTATTCATACAAGTAGGAAACTAATTTGAGATGCAGCTCAGCACTGTGTGTCAAGTGTTTATTGTCATGAAGATGTTTTAGTTGGGTACTAATTCAGACGTTTAAAGTTGATTTGATTTGATTTGGAAATTTATTTTGAACATGTAAATTTTTTTTAAAAATGATCATACAAACAAGCAGACTGACAGAAAAGTTTACATTTCTGTTCATATTTACATCTTGCGAATATAACTTATGTCTTGTCTAATAAGCTGAAAAATCTTTACAAACAAAGTGTTAAAAAGAAGAACGCAAATGAGGATCAAAAAAACAAATGCAAACGTGAATTTAAAGTTTAATTTATATCTACAAACTCATTCGCTCACGCTTGCCCTATGTGTCTTTTCAGGTATTGAAAGGGCCATAGCGCGGCCCGGCCCAGACGTGGTGATATGTGACGAGGGTCATCGCATTAAAAACTACCATGCCAGCACGTCCCAGGCTCTGAAGAACATCCGCTCCCGCCGCCGAGTAGTCCTGACCGGTTACCCGTTACAGAACAACCTGATTGAATACTGGTGCATGGTGGACTTTGTAAGGCCTGACTTTTTGGGCACGAGGCAGGAGTTCAGCAACATGTTTGAGCGGCCCATTCTGAACGGCCAGTGCGTGGACAGCACACCTCAAGATGTCCGTTTGATGCGCTACCGCAGCCACGTGCTGCACAGCTTGCTGGAGGGGTTTGTCCAGAGGTAAACCTGCTGTCAGTGTCGAATGTAGAAATTGGACATCATGGGAAAAAAAAGCTTGGTAGCCTGGATGAAGCTTACCTGTTACTTTTCTCTATGGTGCGTTACAGACGAGGTCATGATGTGCTGCGGGACCATCTTCCCTCCAAGGAGGAGCACGTGATCTTGGTCCGGCTTTCTCCCGTTCAGAGGGCGCTGTATACCGAGTTCATGAAGCGCTTTAGAGAGGCGGGGAACAGTGGCTGGCTCGGTCTAAATCCACTCAAAGCCTTCTGTGTGTGCTGCAAGGTGAGACTGTTTTCCTCACTGTCAGGTGAAACCTCTGGTACTCAAGGACCAAATGAGCCCCAACTGGTGGGCTGCGGTCCAAAAGTGGGTCACGGGTCCATTCTGAATTGACTGTAAGTGCCGTACAGTAGTGAAGTACAGTGAATTTGGAGTACAGAGCTTTTATTTTGAAATACAGTTTTCTTTTTTTTTTCTTTTTTGGGGGAGGGCGGCTCCCCAAAGCTGCAAATATTTTTCCTGTTTTTCCTTGAGCCTCCCTGACTCAAGGAAAAAGCATGAAGCATTTGTCACACATGATGTGGTAAAGGACTGTTGTAAATTTGGGAATTCAGTTATAATTTCTGTTTTTACAGTTTCTGGCTTTGATAATGTGTCATTTTGGCGATTTTTATTTTTGCTGGTCCATGGGTATGGAAGGCATGTTTTATTTAAAAGTCACTAAAAACAGAAAAAGAAAAGAAAATAAAAAAAAGAAAAAAATCACCAAGAATTTTTAGAAAAACGAAAGCCAAAAAATTTTTTAAAAAATCACACACAAAAAATTTAAAAAATAAAAAACATTGCAAATATGTTCTAAAGAAAAAGAAAAAAAGCTTGTAAAAATCACAAAAAACCCCCAAAAAAAACCCGAAACAACAAAAACACCAATTTCTTTTAAAAGAAAACATGCCTGTGGGTTTGGAAGGCATGTTTTCTTTAAAACAATTATTGTGCTTTACTGGGCGAAGCCCCCAATGTCTTCAAATGCTAGAAACACCCCTGGTTTTAACTCATTGCACTTTATTCTTGTAATATGGTTTTCTTTGTTCCATTAAATATGTGGTCATTTCTGTTATGTGTGAACCTTAAACTATTGACTACGTAGAAATCTGGACCCAGCGGCTGGACAAGCTGGGAAACATTGCTCCAGAGACACATTCCTGATGAAGCAGGTTCATTTTTGCTGTAACCGTAAAAGTGCTGCTGTGGCATTTCATTTTTCTTTCCTGGATGCAGATCTGGAATCACCCAGATGTCCTCTATGAAGCCCTGCAGAAGGAGAATCAGGCCAACGAGCAGGACCTGGACCTCGATGACATCACTGCAGCGAGTAACCCCCGCTGCCCTGCACCGGGTGCCGGCCTCAAAGCCAAAGTAGCGGACTCCAGCAACAGCAAACTCAACAACACCCTTCCAACTCTCAACCCCTCGCAGGATCGAGCCAATCAAGTCATCACGTATGAATGGGTACGTCATGAGAGGCGGTGCAAAGCTCTTTTCTTCACAGCTTAGTTTTACATAATTAAATATGTAATATGTAACTTTTCCACATTAAAGGGTCTAAAAACAATTCTACCAATGTATATTTAATATATTTAGTTGTGTACAACTAGTTGTATATGATCTCAAACATTTCTAACAATGTTCAAACCCCAAGAGATCTGCTATTTTTATCAAGTCCACGGTCTTTCTCATTTGGTCTGTCAGTGGTATCATATCCCTTCTGTGCGTAGGTCAGGATTTTGGTTGTCTGCCAGAAATTCTCATAAATTAATTTTTCAGTCTTTTTAAATGACCAATTGTTTTCATATGTTTTCAACACAACTTGCAGGTGGACTTCAACCAATAGCTACAGTCAGTATCACAACACATATAAATATCAGGGCAAGAAGACAGGTAACTAAAAACAGGACATAATAAATAAAATACCTATTTTACATTTACTTAATGAATGTTATGTGTTATGTGATACAG
>NW_024613358.1:0-5153 GCF_008729295.1 Plectropomus leopardus
GTGATTAAGGGACTGTTCGTTATTTATGAGAGGGGAGGGGGTGGTGCAACAAAGGGGGAGGCATGTCAAATAATTTCTTAAGCACTGGGGAAGTACTTATGGCTCTCATTTTGGCTTGTGGAGGGACATACTGGCTGTATTTTGTATTTATTATTTGCCATAGACGTTTTTGGAAGAAAATATGTTAGTTTGGAAGGCATATTTTCTTTAAAAATTATGTAAATAGTTCACAAAAGCACATCCAGATGACAAAAACAAGGTGTAAAACAATAATACAAAACAAAACAAATCAAAAAGTCTGCACACTAGACTATTCTTCTACATCCTCTTCATCAGTCTTGACAAAAATGCTAGAATTACACCATTATTATAAGAAATCGTAAAAACAGAAATTATTGTTGGAGTTTTAAATTTTCTCAAAGTTCTTTAACACATTATGTTGGATGAATGTTTCCATCAAAAAAAACCAACACATAATTACTCTAATCTTAGAATAGTGATATTTCATCAAAATCACTTTATTTTATATGTTATTTTTAAGAATTTGCCAAAAATAAACCGTTTTCCCCAAGTTACTCAGTGAGGCTCAAAGAAAAGTATTTGTAGCTTAATGAAGGGTAAAAACACCATAACAAACCCAAAATAACTTCAATCAAAGTTACACACACCAGCAGTCCCTCTCCTCTTACAGAGTTACAGTGCCTGGTTATGATAAATGGTATAATTTTGGCCATTTTTAAAGAAAATGTGCCTCCCACAACCAGCATGTTTTCTTTAAAAATCAACAGTAAAATAATAGACAGAAAATGAAATGCACCTATTTTTATCATCTGTAAATTGTTGCAGTTATTTTCAAGCAAACACGCACCGTTTCTAGATTCTCCAATGTGAGAAATCTGTGTTTTTGTCATATAGGATGAATGTATTCTTGGTTTTTGACTGTGGGTCTGATTTTAAATGACATTTAACCCTTTGACACCTGGATCGACAGTTTTCTTGTGCTGCGTTCAGATGCCTTTCGCAAGCATCGAAACCTTTAAAACATGCTATTATTATTATTTGTAGTAGTATTTATATTAATTATTTTTATTTTATACATTTTTCAGATCAGTTCCTGTTTATGTTCTTTTACATTTTTTTTTTTAACTTTTGGGTCATTTCTTGCCGAGTTACTCTTGGCCTTTTTTCCTTTTTTTTCGTGAGAAATCAAGCCAATTTGCTCAGGTTTCAAAGGGTTAAATAAGCTACCCATATTATAACCAGAATGGTTCACTATTTTCGACCATTTAATGGACAAAATGGTTTATCAGTTATTTGAGAAAATGATTGGCATTTGATAAACATACTCAATTGTTCCTGTTTTGACCCTTCATTTGTGGACCTTGTGGTCTTTTTTTTTTTTTTTTTTTACTTTATGCTCCAACATCATAAAGCAACATATGGGTCACAGAATCATATACACCAAAATCTCAGCTTTCAAAATGTGTGCCTCTGTGTAAATGCAATGCAGGTGGTGGCAGTCTTTACCTGAAACGTCTCACTGAACCACAGATTTTGGTTTGACGCGTGTTGGATCTTCAGTTGACTCAGCTCATTGTTAATTTAATCAAGTAAAGGGCACATCCGCTGTTCAGTAAACACTGCTGAATAAATATTGGACAGTGTAAAGAACAAAGACAAAAGACACTGTGGCTGAGATAAGATGCAACTTTGCACAAGGGAAAACTGTTATTTAATTAAGGTTTATGTGACAGTTAACTGTAACCCAGGCATGTTTGTGGGTGAAATATTACTTGAAAATATGGAGCATTTTTTAATTTAAATTACATTTAATTTCAACGTGTTTCAGCTCTGTGTGTGTCTTCGACTTTAACAGCAAAACTGTTGGCTGTTGAGCCAACTCTGTACCGTAAGGTCATGTGACGTTTAACGCACAGTGAATTTATCTTTGTCTCCAGTGTATGAAGCTTGACGTGTTTGACAGGTTCAAGTCAAGTGGAAATAATTTCAGCACAGTATGGGGGGCGTTTAGAATAAAGTCAGGTCTACATATTTGTCCTATTTTCTATTTTAGAAAATGTCCCTGTATTTTTCCCCCTTTTTCTTTGATTTGTTAACCTAGTTCATTACAGGAGATATTTCTGCCTTGATGTAAAGATGCAGCCTTTTATAAGGAAAGTGACCAGATAAACCAGATAAACAGCTGTCTTATTTAGAGCTTAATTGTTAGTTGATTGACTTAAAAATAATAAACTAAAATGTTTTATTTTAAAATTTTGGCTGCTTGGTATGACAAATCAAGCCATATGAAGATATCATTGTGGGCCCTGGGAACTTTATGAGATGTTTGACTATTTTATGACATTTCATAGATCAAATAAATTAAGTGACTAATTGCAAAAGAATTGAAAAAATATATTATCTAAAAATAAAAAAAGGCAGATTAATTAAAAATGTAAATGATCATACTTAGCCTTAGCAAGATAAGTATTCAAAAACTGCTGGAGTTACCAGAGACACATTATCACTTTACTTTCTTTCACTCATGTTGGCCACGACAAAACCTGCTCAAGGCCCCAAAAAGTTCATTTTGCATGCTCAGCCATTATAAAAATGTATTCATGGTGCACTGAATTAAACACCGTGTTCAGAATTTTGGCTAACTCCCAGTTTTCACCATCCAGAGAAGTTTCCTTTTCTTTCACTTTGCAGCGTGAAAACGTTGGCGCTCTCATTGTGTCTATGGCTGTGCTTGTAATTGTTGCAGACAATGGCCTTGTGGTAACACTGCTGCTCTGATGTTGTTCCAGATCCCTCGTTGACGCGCTTCATTAGCGCCGAGCTCACCAGAGGCTACTTCCTGGAACACAATGAGGCAAAATACACCGAGCGCAGGGAGAAAGTTTACACATGCATGCGCATTCCCAAGGAGCTGGAGAAGGTACTTTATGATACAAGTCCTGAACTGAGCTTCCCCTTTTCTCTTCATTTATCTCCATCTGTCTGCTGTCTTCTTGTTGAGTTCACAGCTCACAGTCCGCCACAACTGAGTCAGACGATGTCAGTCCCCAACCTGAAATTCTCTGCAGATGTTTTGCACTAATGCTGAACTTAATTCATCGTTAAACCAAGTTAAAATAATAATAATAATGTTGTTTAAAGCTTTACAAAACAAAATATAAACATCATGCTTCTGCAGTTTCATATGTTTATAAATGAAACTTAGTGGGTTTTTTTAAAAAAATATGTATGTTATTTAATTTTCATCACAAAAAACCACAACAATCCACATACAGAAAGATAAAACAAAACAGAACAACAAAAAGCCAGACTAGACCAAAAAAAACCCCAAAACCTTCATGTTTTTTATGTAGAAATTAGTCAGATACACAATTTTTAAACATCAACATTCTTTTTGTCATAATTTTGAACATTATTTATACAAAGTGACCACTCAGTAAAAAGAATAATGACCCATAAACTCTTCCAGGTACTTTAACTTGAACAGTTCAGAACAGATGACTGATGAATGGAAAACAACATGATATGACACTAACCTTGTAGTTTGCCATGTGGCTCACTGACACCACTTTGTTTTTGTTGTTCCTCACTTGAGCCTCCAGGTGGCAGCGTTCAAACATCATTCGTGGTTCATCTGAAGTGTGTGCTGCCCACAGAAACAGAATAAGATCAACATTGAACGGTGCACTGTGGTCATTTGACAGTTTATGGTGACAACACACGTTTATTTATAAAGCACGTTTCAGCAATAAGACAATTCAATGTGCTCTACGTAAAACATCAAAAGCACTGAGACAAAGTGCTTAAGAAACATGTTTAAATACAGCAAAAAAGTAATTTAAGAGCTAGATATTGTAAAATAAAAACAAGCTGAAATATGACAAGGATAAAATACAAAAATAAAAGTTACAGTGCAGTGTAAAAATAAAAATAAATATTTAATTTATTAAAAGGCAAAAAAAGCAGAAAAAAAAGACGTGATTAAAACAACTGAGAGGTGCAGGAGACCTGCAGTTTTCTGGGAGATATGTGGTAATTCAAAACTGAGTGCTGCTTCTCCATGTTTAATTTTGACTCTGGGGACACAAAGCAGCATTAAAATCCAGCAATCCTCAGTTCCCCTCTGGCAGCAAGGCAAGTGAAAAAGTGCACAGAAAACGCCTCTCCGTGCTTTTTGCAAGTCCACTCCTCATTTGGTCGTTACTGCCAAATCTCATCTCAGTGACTTGTCCCAGGTTGGTTTATTTATATGGAGGTGAGCTCGCTACGGGTGTAATGGGAACGATACACCGAAGCCCCTTTCTGCATAAAGACCCCATTAACACCCACTAACATCTGGCTTTTGTATTTAATCTGCATTCACGACCTAAACATCATTCTTATGTGTTCTCCTCTAATCTGTCTCTATGGTGCTGCCTCTCTCTATGAATCTGTCACATACTTGTCAATGATACCTGCTAAAGACTAATGCATCTGAAAAAGAAGGGTTAACATGTAACCTGTGAAGAAGACTGACCCGACTTAATAATTTACAATTATGCTCTAAAATCACAGTTAGGCCATAAAGGCTGTCCTCCTCTTCGTCTTTGTTTGTTGTTTCTGGAGTTCAGTGGACCCTCTCTTTGCAGAAACACATCCAAAAAAGTGAGCTTAGACTAGCGTAGCTCCTACTGGCCCAGTTTTTCCTTCAGGGGCGAGATAGGAATGTGAGTAAACATAAAACCTCTGTGACTTCACTGTGTTACACAGACGAACCAACTTCCTGGGCACCTGACAGGTCACAGAAAATCCACCAATGAGAGACAAACCGTCCCACCAGCTTCAACAAAACCTCCCTCAGTGCCTTCAGTTAGGAATAGGAGTAAGACGACATCAGCTGGATTAAGTTCACTTATTTTAAAAATGACAAAGCCATGGCTATTTGTATGTGGGGGACTGTGAAGGTATGTAGCTGCGGCATAACACTGTCTACTCAGGAGTAAATCATCAGTTTGTCTTTTCGGGGAAACTCGGGGTAACAGACAGAGCAAATGTCACATGTAAACAGAAGCCATACTCAGGATTTCTTTTGTTTGTCTGTTAGAATATGCAAACTTCTGGTTAAAACATATATTTTTTAAAATATCAGAAAT
>NW_024613359.1:0-1464 GCF_008729295.1 Plectropomus leopardus
TCATGAGGGAGCCAGTTCCTACTGACAGGCTCATAGCCGTAGCATCATGTGACCTAGAAAAGTGAAACACGTGTTTCCATTGCAGTTTTCTGAAATATGGCTTTTCTGAATCGCCTGAAAAATCCCCTCATGCGAGCGTGAAAACGTTTTTGCAGTAGCTGAAAGTTTTTTAGAAATTGACGTGTTTGACCTATTGTGTGTTTATAACATATTTCTGTTGCCAGCAAGTGACAAAAAAAGTATTTTGAGAGAAAAATCAGACACAAAATTTAACCCAAAGACACGTGTGTGCTGGCTTCTCGATTTACGCCCTGTTTCAGGGTTATTCCTGAGATCGACACACAGTGGCAGTAATGCTTAAAGAAGTGAAGGAATTTGTGAGGCCGTCAAGCAAAAATTGATGTTAACAAATCTGTGTCCGTATATGAAAATTGATGATGAACATGTTTATATTTTCTCCTCCAGATGCTCCAAAGCGTCCCTCTGTGTCAGTGAGTCCCTCTGAGATAGAGAAGGGCAGCTCAGTGACTCTGAGCTGCAGCAGTGATGCTAACCCAGCAGCCAAATACAGCTGGTACAGGAAGAACCAAACACTGCTCAGTGAAAAACCACAGCTTGTCCTCAGCTCCATCCAGTCCTCTGACTCTGGACAGTATTACTGTGCAGCTGAGAACGAGCTGGGGAGAAGGACGTCTACATATGTATTTGTTCATGGGAAATGTGAGTAGAAACTGCTTATTTAAAAGTAACAAATAGCTTAAATTGGTTCAGGGAGCAGCCTCAGTGGATCATTTAATCACTAATGGCATTCAGATTTAGTGTCCTGTTCAAGGGATTCAAACCCTCAAATACATCAAAAGAAAATTTCAGATGTTTCGACAGACAGTTTTTAATAGATATCTGTTAATACGTCTCCTCCAGATGCTCCAAAGCGTCCCTCTGTGTCAGTGAGTCCCTCTGCTGAGATAGAGGAGGGCAGCTCAGTGACTCTGAGCTGCAGCAGTGATGCTAACCCAGCAGCCAAATACAGCTGGTACAAGGAGAACCAAATACTGGTTCAGGGACCAGATGGCATTTATCATTTCACCTCCATCAGCTCTGAGGACAGCGGGATCTACCACTGCAAGTCTGAGGATCAATACGGACTGTTTAACTCCTCACCTCTAGTTATAAATGTCCTGCGTAAGTCACACGGATATGTTTTATGTTCCAGAGTACAAATGTCCCCCAAAAATCATGCAAGACTATTATTAATGATTCCCCTCTTTAATTTTCTCCTCCAGATGCTCCAAAGCGTCCCTCTGTGTCAGTGAGTCCCTCTGAGATAGAGGAGGGCAGCTCAGTGACTCTGAGCTGCAGCAGTGATGCTAACCCAGCAGCTAACTACACCTGGTACAAGGAGGATGAAGACTCACCGAAAGCATCCGGACAGATCTTCACCATCACCGACTTCAGAGCCGAACA
>NW_024613360.1:0-1540 GCF_008729295.1 Plectropomus leopardus
AGATAGTGTCTATTTTTATCTCGCTGCTGACAGCACCCTGTCCCACTGTTCACACTAAGCTGAGCCACGTAATTGGCTGCCATCTATCCTCTCTCCCTGCCTTTCACCGTCTCTCTCTCTGTCTTTTATTTCTCTCCTTCCCTGCCTCTTCCTTTGATATCCTTCCATCCTATAGTTTGTGGTAAGCCTGGCGAGTTGCACGTTCAGAGCAAAAAAAAACCAAAAACAAGCTCCCATTTTCAGCCTCAGCAGGAGGGCTGAACTGCAACAGAGTTGAATCACAGGATGTGTTTACACGAAGGCTACAGAGAGATGGATGGGTGAGGGGTCAGAAATGTATTATCTCAAATAGAGGTGGAAGAAAATTGATTCTTGGTGCTATCGCAATGTAGATGTGGATGATGCCACATCGATTTATCGTGACTTATTTTCTAAATATGTATAATAACTAGCAGAACTTATAAGCCTGTGTTTAAATTAATCAAAACGCTGTGGCTGCACACATATTTTAATTTATTGTTTGAATAATTACATTTGCAAGACACACATGACGTATACTTTGAATTCTTTCATCTTTACCAAGAGACTAATGTTAACAGAGCGGAGCAGTTGCGTTAACAAATAAGAGCAGCTGACCAACACACGGTGCAGCATTATAGAACATCAACTCTGAGGTGAAGAAAATAATCCTCTGCTCAGCCTGTTTAACCTCAAAAACCCTGTGCTAGCAGGTAGTATTGTTTAAAAAGTCTTTCTATAACATTAAATGTAAAACCATGTAAAGAACAATACAAAACACTAACACCAAAATTTGCTTTTTTCCCTGACATAGTGATAGGTATGTTCAGAGTCAATCTACACATCTAGATTTCCATTTGTTTATTTTTATGCCTGTTTGAAGAGAAATACAGAGTTTCCACCTGAAAAGGCTTTTGTTTTATTAAACAGTATTTTTTTGGATGACCACCAAGTTTGTAAAAAAGATAATATCCGATTGCAGGGACTCTTCAGTTTGTGATATAGAAGCTTTTGATGTATATATTGCAGTAAAATCTGCATATAGTTGTAAAGACAATCAGGAAGAATAGTGTGAGGTCGTTAATATAAAAAGAGAAAGGTAGTGGTCCTAAAGTACAACCTTGAGGCACACCTCTGCTGGGTAAGCGCCCTCACAAACCAAAATGTTTTATGTTTTTGGGCAACAAATTAAGCCTCTGGAATACATGCTGGCTACATACCAATAGCATGACGCTTGTCTAAAAGAAAATAGTGATCCACCACATCAAAAGCTTTGGTTAGATCGATAAATATTACTCCTGTGAGATCGCCGTAGAAAAAAACATTTTAAATGAATTCTAGTGTGTAGAGAAAGAGATTCAAAGGGAAGCCTGAAGAAAAAGGAGGAAGGATTTAAGTGTTGTGGAGAAAGAAAAAGAGAATGAGACAGACAGACACAGAGAGGAAAATGTCTCCAGGTATTTTTAGGTTTCTATCAGGTGTGTTATTTAACACCTGCTGGGTGCTGTTAGAGAAGAGGAGA
>NW_024613361.1:0-4973 GCF_008729295.1 Plectropomus leopardus
GTTTACAGTACTTATTAACCAGGCGCTAGCTAGTTTACTGTATACCATAAGATCTATTTATTTTAATATTTCAAGTCAGCTTTTTACTTACTAAAATGAGTTTAGATACACTCTTTCAACAAATTCTTCTGACTGAACAACAGTTAACTGAACAGACACAAAAACTCAAAGAAGGTAACTTTATGTTTGTTTGCTAACTTTATTTTGCATTTCAGCCAGCAAAATAAGCCAAAAGCTAACATTAGTAGACTAGTTTTTAGCTACTTTGGTGGGTTAGTAACATAAACATTGGCTCTTTATACACCAACATGCAAGTTTACGTGATCTAAGGTGTATTTTTGTCTGATTCAATCCACCTAACATCATCTTACACCCTGGATTACTAAATTGTGCATGATATTTTTGTTTTGCAAGTTATTAGCTAATCATTTCTCTGTATTTCAGTCAAAGTGGCCATCATTAGATGCAATGAGAAGATCAAGAGTGCCACTGAAAAGTATAAAAAGACCAATGAGGAACTGGATATGAAGGTGAGCACAATGCAGATTGTGTTTTCTCTTTTACTTGTTGCTAATTAGTGAATTATTAGAATGTCTGCAGGACCTTAAAGCTTTAATAAAACATCCTAAAATCAATTTTTATACAATTTAGCGCTCAAAGGTCATAAAATAGTGTTAAATTTTAAATTTTAGATATCTTATTTGCTGTTAAAATTATTCTTTAATGTAATATATAGATCTTTTAATTTATTTTTTGTCAAAATGAGTCATGTTCATCTGCGTGAAAGTCCACATGTCTGATGTTACAAGTCTTTAAACTTACTACTGACTTTGAAATGTGGATCAACTCACCTCTACATACCACTGCACAGGCTAAAATGATGAATTGTTGACATTTTATATAGGGTCAGCATCACTGGGACATTGTAATGTCCTGCAAAAAAACATTTTTTGCCATTATTCATATCTCAGAAACAGCAGGAGACATTTGTTCAGATACTGAATTGGTGACACTAATCTTGGGTGTCCACTTTGAAAACGTGCTGATCGTATAGATCCTCTGTGCTGCTGGGGGGCAGATTTATTGTGAAATATCCATGTTTTCACAGACATGAATGTCAACTGTAACTGCAACTTGACTGGTGCACTGCTGCTTATTTTTTATTATTCTGTTCTTATATATTTTACATATTATTTTTGTAAAATGTAAAGAGAAAGACAAAATATAGTCAAGTATGGTGACCTTTACATACTGTATTCGTGGCATTGACACATGAGGTAAAGAAGTGCGTATTGGCATATTGATGAGCTGATCTGCCTTATGATTTAAAACACTTAATCACTCCCATTCGTTCCATCAGCAGCGCACATTGCAAATGCCACTGTGAAATCAATGGCTAATTTCCACCGGATAACATTAGCGAAACCTTTCAGCATGTGTGAGATATGATGTCAAAAGGCGGGCCTGTTGACCTCTCAGAAATAAGGCCAACTTCCTCCTATGCTTGTAAAAGTGGACGTCTGATCAAAAGAGCAAATTACTCGGTCGAATTAAAAAGGTTTTTGAACACAACGCCAGATCTGTTGGAGCCTGAGAACACAGCACGCGGACACCTTTTCTGACCCCCTCTGAGCGAGCCGAATATTGAAACTGTTTACATCATACAGATATGCAGGGCGTGTTTACAGCACAGTGTGTTTACAGCTCTCATGATGTAACGTTTTACAGTTTATGAGAGCTGTCTTTAGATAATTACAGTGTTTAGAAAACTTGGAAGCTGATTGTGCTCGCTGACTGTGCTCCTCCACTACCGTATAAGAAACAATAAACTCACCTCCTCCCTGACAGCTCGAGTACCAAACTGAAAACTGTACTGAAAGGCATCTTTAAAAAGCCACAAATTAACCCTCCTACATCATTTGGCAGTTTTCTTTTAAGTTACCGTATAATCACACAGGATGAAGAGAAAACAGGGAATAAACAAGAAGTTTAAGAGTGCCTATAAGGTCTATATAATTTTGTTGAAAAAGAGTTGTTTTTGTCCACCATTTCCCAGAAACAATCACAAACATGTCACCTTGTATGCAAGCTGAGAGTCCTACAATTTTCATTTCATATCATTTCTCCTCATTTGGCATCACTGACACATCATGCAAAGCTGGGATATTCAACCTGTGTTGCTTAAGGGGCCACTTTTGCAAAATGACAGGAGGCCAGGGGGCAGTCGCAGCAGCTCCATACATGTTGCTACGATTTTGGGACACATCTAAGATTTTAGGATATTTCTAGGATCTTTGGACAGAATTAGATGTATTAGAATTCTAATACATTTTTAGGATTTTAGGACATTTATAGGACTGTAGGATGTTTCTAGAATTTTAGAAAATTTCACAGAATTTATGGCATTTCTAGGATTTCTGCATGTTTCTAGGAATGTAGGACATGTCTAGAGTTTAAGAACATTTCTAGGATTTCTGGATATTTCAATGATTTTAGGATTATTCTGTTTTTTTCTGAAGTTTCTGGGATTTTAGGATATTTCTCAGCTTTTAGGATGTTTGGGAGATGTAGGTCATTTCTGGGATTTAGGGACATTTCTAGGATTTTAGAAGGTTTCTAGGATTTTAGGACATTAAGGTCTCTGTCGGGGGATGCGGGGGATCCTCCAGTGGGGCTTAAACAAGCTCTTTTTTGATGCTGTTTTATGCACTATGGCACCTTTTGTATATTACAAGTAGAAAAACACTTAAAGCCACTGAAAGTAGAATAAAATTCCCAACGTGACTCACTTTATTTTTATCGGGGGGCAGATTTGGCCAGTAAGCTGTAAGTTGAGTATCACTGTTATAAAGTGTCATTAATGTATGTCCGTCTCAGTACTTCTGTCTGTCAGATTGCGTGTCTTCACTGCCCACTCGTCTCGCTGTGCTCCAGGCTCAGCGGTTGTCTGCGGTGAGGCTGCAGCACGACCTGATGAGGAAATGTGAAGACCAGATGTTGAAGCAAATTGAGGAGCTGCTCTGCCAGAACAGACAACTCAGGGAACGTCTGGTGGGTCAAAGCCCGAATCAATATTTACATCTTGGATCATATTGGTTGTATGTAATATGAATACCTGGTCAGCTTTTATAGTGTAAACTACGTAGATGTATCCAAATCGTGCAATGACTGAGTCTGCTACTTTTCATGCCGCCACACCGGTGATGGCTGTGGCCGGAGGACTTTTTGGGTTGTCCGTCCTGTTCTCATGAACATGATATCTCAAGAAAGTCTTGAGGGAATCTCTTCAAATTTGGCAGAAACATCCATTTGCACTCAAGGATGGACTGATTGAATTTTGGTAGTCAAAGGTCACTGAGACCTTTCATTCGTTTCATTCTCATGAACGCAATTTCTCGAGAAGGCCTCAAGTGACTTTTTTCTTTAATATTTGGTACAAACATCCACTTGGCCCTTGACCTCACAAAACGTGTTTTTGGCCGTTACTCAAGATTTCAGCTGCTAGTTAAGAGAAAATTCCACACAAAAGTGTATAGGATAAAATGATGAAATATTACATCAAAATTTCAGCTTCACTGTGACAATGTTCAAATTTGGCACAAACGTCCGCTTGGACTCAAGCATGAATTGATTAGAATTTGGTGGTCAAAGGTCAGCTTCACTGTGACCTCATAGCGTTCTGCAAAAACATTTTTCTGGTCATTATTCAGCATCGTAACTCAGACACAGAAGGGTGCATGTTTTCACAGACATGGATGTAATCTGTAGTTTTAAGTAGTTTTAACTTGAGTTTTTCATGAAGGCATTCAACCACGACGTGGTAATTCTAATTTGAATAATCAGTTCATAATATAGTCTATAAAATTGCCCAAAAGTCAAATAATACTGCAAGCTTTTAACTGTGAGACACAGATTTAATCAAAACTGGATCGGTAATGTCACGAGTAGTAGCAGCAGCAGAGGTTGTTGTAGCTCTACAAGCAGCTGTATTTGTGTTATTGTTGGAAGCGTTTCCCATGATCCGTCTTTTCATACCAGGCCAAGATAAAGTGGGAGTCTAAAGAAGAAGAGAAAAACTTCCTCCAAGAGATCTCGAAGTTCAACAGTGACTTCAGTCTTCGGGAGAACAGAGACGTAGTGTTCGAGAGCCAAACACACACTGAGATCCTGGACCTGGAGAGGGAGGTGGACTCACTACACAAAGGTCACAAAAGACTGTCAGCTGTGCTGTTGTCATGGAGACAGATGTTATTTACCACAGATGTGGCCCCCACTGCTCATTTCAGAGCTATTATTTATGTTGTGCTGTATAGAATAGTATAAGCAGATGAATAAGTGGTAGAAAGTAGATGAATTATATTAAATGGCTCCTATGTGTTGACAGCGTATTGCTGACACAGTGAAGAATGAGTCAGTGTGATTTTAGGTTTAAATTTATAGAGGTGGTTTATGGTGGTTGGAGAATGACAAAAAAAACTGATATCAAGTATCAGCATTTAGAGTCATTACCGAGCTGAGTGAAAATTTGTTGTTGTAGAATAATAAAGAGGCATATAGATCACAGAATAAGTGAAGCTGGAAGGCTTTGGAGAGATAACAGTTTGTTGTAATTCAAAAAGGCAAAACTAAATTCTTCAGTGTCTGAAAATCTGACCATCTGGACTCTACGGGCTCATTTATGCTCAGCGTTACACACAGAGCCCTCTGTCTGTACTCTGCATTCATGTCGTCTGCATTCATTTTGTCTGTATTTGTGGAGATTTTCTGAAAGCTTATGGATACAGAATAAGACGGAGCAGTACCACTGGAGATACCCGAGGCAGTGTAGAGTAGCTCAAGCAAGATATGACCACAGGTGATGATGAAATAATAATAGTGATATTCAACAATAATAAAGATAATAAGAAGAAGAATTGATAGGACTTATATAGTGCTTTTCTAAGAACTCACTTTAAATAAAATGCAACAAAAAA
>NW_024613362.1:0-1306 GCF_008729295.1 Plectropomus leopardus
ACACACACACACACACACACACACACACATATTTATACTGTTAAGTATCTCTGTATGCATACCTGCCTGTGTCAACCTACAAGGTGTGCATATTAATTATAATGCACATATGTAAAAGGCATATATCTATGAGAGTCTTTAGCATAAGGAGTGGCATGTTGGCATGTGAGGAGAAACAGCATCTAAATTAACCATGGACATAAATACAAACATTGAGATGAGAAAACAAATACAGAATAGAAATTAAAAATAAATACTAAATAAATGGAATAAATAATAATAATCTAAACAGTATGATTATTAGTTAGACAATATGTGGCTTGCATGGACCAATATCCTGCTTTAGAAACGACTGTTAGGTGGTATCAGTCAGAGCTTTAATACTTTTGTTTTTACGTAAGTTTCTTAACTTGCCTTGTCTGTTGGAGTTGACTTTAGTTTATCTTCTGAAACAGGCATTGCTGAGATCACTGTCGTCACTATTCTGTGTGTTTCCTCCTCTCATAGCTCCAGAGAGCTACAGCGATCTGAAAAATTTGCTCCGTGGCCACACCCCTGACAACCAGCGCCTAATCGTGGCCAGGACTCAGAAAAGCAACCATGCCAGTTTAGCTGTTGGCAATAAACTCAAACTGCAGGTACAACATGGAGCAGGCTATTCTGTAAAAGAGTGTTTGTCTCTGTAGGCCCTTTTTGGTTGTCTTCAGTGCTGTATGAACTCACAGTGTTCTCTCTGTTTGTGTCAGAAACTGTTTGGCTTTCTCTTGGAGTACATCGGAGAACTGGCCACCAGGAGTCCGCCTGAACTCACCACCATAGATAAGCTCATACCGTGAGTTCATGAAGTTTCTCAAGTTTTGCCGCCAATTCAAATATCAAGTCCTCAAAACGTGATGTGATCATTCCTGAACTGTGCTTTCTTTTCTCTGTCTGTAGAGAGTTGTACACTATGTGTCAGATGTTTCCAGAAGCAGCCTGCAAGGTCATGCAGAGCATCCTCGGAGATGCTGGTCACAGCACGGAGGAGGCGCTTGAGGTCAAAGGACATGTTGCCTTCCCAGCACTAGACATGGTATGGATTATCAGCTGTGAATGCTGGGAACATGTTGAATGTTGGCAAAATGAAGTTAAAAGACATATATATAAATAAAACTTTAGATAATGTTGTATTTACAACATTAAGATACTTGAATCACACATCGACCTTTGGTCAATGTGTGATTCAAGTGTCTTCTGAGGACAGTATTAAATGTTATTAAAAGAACAGATTTAAGTTCTGATTTTTATTATTATTATTTTAATTTAT
>NW_024613363.1:0-4393 GCF_008729295.1 Plectropomus leopardus
TTAAACTGCTGTTTTTCACAGGAAAAGCTTACAATTAATACATGCTGATATGCGTAGACAGACACAGATACATTTGTCATTCTCATCTGAAAATGTAGCTATTGGTGTTGAACATGTGCGTTTGACCTTGCGGGAAAATCACTTCCCTCGTCTGAGTTTCCTCCACATGAGTCGCTCCTTTCAGACTGTGCAGTCGCCCGACTATTTCAGTTTCCCACAAAACTTTTCCACATGGATAAATCCTGAGAATCACAAAGCTGTTTTAACATTACAGGAAAAATTCACATTTAAAACATCAGGATATAGCAGTCTGCACACAGATGTCAAAAACGTGAACATTTTTATTAAAGAATTACATCAATTACTCAAATTTGTCGCTAAATACATAAAATTATTTGAATTTATTTCAGTAGCATGTTACATATACTCAGATTTACATAATTATATTCTCACACAGACAGGAAATTCTAATTTAGCAAATTAAAGGAAAACAGCTTTCCTATAAGAGTTTAAAGTCTGCTTGATAAATAAATATTTAATGGGGTGATGCTGCTTGAAAATTTAATTTAAATTCAAAACATTAAGGTGCTAAAGTTCAAGGAAAAGTGTGTGTTTGTGACTCATGTCAATAAATATAATAAGCTTTTATGATGGGAGAATTTCCTACATTATCATTTTATTAGATTTTCTGTACTTTTTGTCTATTACTGCACTATATAATGCAGGAAATAATAAAGGCTGCAAGTCAAACTATCGTGCTGAAATCCATGTTGACAAACAACATGCTCATTTATTGCATAAAAAATGCAATCACTGCGGAAATTAAAGGCAGTCTGTTTCAAATATGCAGAGTGGTCAACACTTATAAATGTTGAGACTGCAAAGAAAGTGAAAATTGCTCGACCACATGACAAATCTTCCTGCTGGGACATAACAAGGACTCACATTTTTCTCCTGGGACACTTAGATTTTCCTTCAAGCAACACCACAAACACATTAACTCTCCACCTCGTCCATCACAAACCTTCGACGCACAAACTATCTGTCACATACACCGCCCACAGATCTGCAGGTCTGACGCTCAGCTTTCCTCACTGATGTCAGGCAGCGTGATGCTTCAGATGGACCCTCTCCGTCATCTGCCTTGTGCTGTACAGGGACACTCCCATCCCCAATGTGGCCATCGTCATGGCGATGGGATCGATGAGACTGCTCTGTGGCTGCATCCGGACCTCACCTGAGACCTGCCTCTGTAGACAGGACGGACAGAAAGACGGAGACATTCAGCCAAAGTTACATTAGAGCCACAATGTGTATCATTTCATATGATTACAAAAGAGTTTACAATTATTCTGAGGGTTTTTTGGGTGAATATCCTGGTAAAATTTGGTGCTGGATCCAGCGGTAAAGGATTGAGGCCTCGGAGGTTAATGAATATGGGACTGTCATTCTGATTTTGGAGTTGTTCATTTGACGGCTTGGTCTTTTCTTGTATTTGATGTGGATGTGAAAATGTCAGCTGGCCCACTACTTTACCTCAAACTTAACCCTTTGAAACCTGATTGAACATGGGAAGGAAGCAATGAGTAACGAAAGAAGAAATTACCAAAGAAATTACAATAAATTATTGAAAAGTACAAGAAAATTGCCTGGAAATTAGTGATTAATTCTCTAAATCTACTAATTTCCTGCAATTTGTTAAACATTTCTTGTCAAGCTGCTCATGGTCTTTCTTCCAATGTTTTTGAAAGAAATTGCACCAATTTGGGATCTTCGGAAAATCAGACTCATGCACCCCATAATGGAAGTATCCAAAGTGTGTATTTCCTTTCACACAACATGAGCTGTGAGGTCGAGTCTGAACAGGTTACATAACGTAATCTCCCGAGACGAGCTGCGCCAGCTCTCTGTAAAATATTTATCTTCTTGTCCTCCCTCAATTCAAAGCCATTCTATAATAAATGGAAGTATCTGCCAAGTATTAAAATGAAACACTTTCAGTGACTGGATGATTTTTTTTGTGCTCTCCTGATTAATACGAGTTAAAATGCAGAAATACAACATATTATTATTTGTAAAAACTGTAATTTTCCAGTTATGGAGATCAGTTAAATAAAACATAATAAAAGAAATAAACCTTTTGTGCTGTGAGTGTTTTTGACCCACCTGGAGGAGACGGAAGTATCCGGGTGTCAGCCGTCCCAGTCTGATGATCATCTCTGCTGCTGGAGCTCCTCAGACGAACCAACAAGCTCCTGCAGAGGAGACAAAACTCTCTTCACTCCTTCAGTTGTCATTAGTTTGTATTTTTTTCATCAGGTATTCCCAAACTTTTAGGTTTTCTGACCGTTAGAACAAAGCTGTTTCTACATGTAACCGGTTGTTATGCATTGCATATTTTTATCAGCTGTAAGAGATTTGACAAAAAGAAATTATATGATGAATAAATGAAATTAAATAACATTTTTGTGGCATTTAAGACCACACAAATTCAAATTTAAGACAATTTAAGGTTTAACATTTAAAGAAGTGGATTAAAGACATTTTGACACTTTTTAAGCACCTGCAGACACCTTGAACATGAAACCACTGGTCTTAAAAAAGTAGATGTAATGTCTGTCTATCATTGGACATTTCTCTGTGTAGTTTAGCCTTAATACAGGTAATCTGGAGATAATTGAGCCACAGTACAGGGAACTTTATCACTGGAATTAAAAAAAAACAAAAACAAAACCCAGATATATAAAAATACGATATATAATAAATATCACCTAAGTTTAAAACTAACTAACAGTAAGGTTAAGAATTTTAACTAGCTTACATTGATGTACAAAATATAACTTTTAGAAAAGAAAAAAATTACAGAGCAGCGCACAGCCTTTAGGAAGCGTCAAACTCAAACTTTACCTTTTCAGTCGGATGATAAATGCAATTGTTATTCAAGAAATGTTATACATTGAATTGAGTGCTTTTCAATGCAAGTCATCTCTTTTGCAAATAATATTCTAATCAGAACTTTTTTGAGGTTGCATGTTGTCAGAAAACACCATTAAACACAGTTTTATCCCTCTCTGTTTAGTTATATTAATGTTCATCACCTGTTTGAACAGACTGAAGCCAAATTAGTTATTTAATAACTAAACTCTTACACACAAAAGAGTTTTTTACATCTCAACTCAAGAAAATACTGTAAGAAAAATATCTTTTTCTCAACGTTGAAACCTAAAACTTCTTTCTTTTTTTCAATTTAAAATTCTCTAAAATGTAAATATAAAACCATGTTGAGTATAAGTTATTTTTTCAGTCAACAGCCATAGAGTAAACTGTAAGTCATAAGGTAAAATCAGCTCACAGGTTGAAGTTAACTGGTCCTCTGGGAGTGCGGCTGCAGCAGCTCAGCAGACGGACAGACAGACAGCATGTGAAGCCCCTCAGCAGCCTGAACAAACAGCAGCAGCCAGTCGAACTGAAGAGGCTCCTGTGTGTCCCCGCTCTTTTGTACAGTGTGAGCGTCCCAGTCTGATGGGGCTCAACACACACACACTCACAGAGCTGGCTGAAAAGCTCCGGCCTGTCAGAGATGATTTGGTCATCCAGCCAGTCAAATGTGCGAGAGAAGAAGAAGAGGCTCTGTGCAGCATGTTGCACGCTTGAGGGAACATGTGTGTTAATGCACTGCAGTGACTTATGTAACCCAAAAACACTACAGGGACAATATTTTTTAACAACTGTCTTAAATGGACCCCTCTGGGTGCCACAAACACAAAGCAACCTTTAACAGCAGCATGAACCCTTACTGGACAAAATTAGACTTTTTTATGTTTGAAGTGATGAATAATTGGTTGTTATTCGATGTTACATAATGAGGCATTGATTGTTCTTGTGTGGTGTTGCTCTGCTGGTTACATAAGCAAAAAATGTTGGAGAATTAGTGCATATAAATACATTAAAATATTTTAAATATATGTTTAATTGTCTGAATGCTGTGGGGAAAAAAGTTTACAAAAAAAATCTTGAATTAATTTTCATGTTATCTGAAAAACACTTGTTTTTTTGTTTTATTTATTTGAAATACATGTGTTTTAACAGTTAAAATGTGCATCAGACATGTTGAAATAATATATGTTAGACAAGAAAGACTAGTCATGTTAATGTACTGTGTGTCTGCAAGGGTTATTGGAGGTGGACTAGACTACAAGATGCTGATTGTGCACATCGAGTGACCTCATGTCTGCATTTGCTGCCACAGATAAAAACTCTTCAGTATCTACAGACTCTGGTAATGAACTGGAAGCTTCTATAAATAAACTATTCATGATAAAAATCTCTTTGTGCTGCTACGTTTGATTTGTTTTGTGTGCTGATTTAAGTCCATAACACAGTGTAGAGGGCT
>NW_024613364.1:0-2418 GCF_008729295.1 Plectropomus leopardus
AAAAAAAATCAATATACTACATACAAAGCAGATTTGTTTTTGATGACAGCCTGGGATATGTCAATGATTTGTATCAACATTGGTTGTGACAGTGCACCTTGTGGAAATAGCATGTATTTTCCATTTGCCAAATATTGTAAAAAATTATGTCATCAAGTGGTAAATAGTAAAAATGAAAAAATCCAAGGCAAAAGCCCAGAATGACACCCAGAAGTAATCCAATGCCTTGATTTTTTTTTTAAAAATTCCCTTTTTTAGAAAAAAAAAAATATTTGGCATATGGAGAAAATACACGCAACTCCCACTAGGTATTGCATTAGTGACCATAGAAAATACTAATAACGTATGATATTTTAAAAGCTTGATTTCAGTGCATTTTGTGCACAGAGCGATGCAAGTGTGTGTGATATTAAAGCGGGCCCTGAGGGATAAATGGATTGCAATAAAACAGACAAACAAACAGACAGATGTTCATGGTCACCACAGGATGAACCCTAGTGACTGAGTCCAGGTACAGCTCATACAGAGATGCTAGCAAGGCTGTTAAACTGTGACCTCTCATTGCTGTCTGGAGCCACCAGTGTTTACAGCCAATGTCTAGCATTGCTTTAAATCTGTCTGTTGATGACTTTCAGTTGGGTGTCGTAAACAGCAGTGACAGAGTGATACCTCAGGTATTGGACCCAGCCGCACAGAGTGACTCTCTCTCCCACATGATCCGTTCTCAGTTCTCCACAGGTGTGACTCCTGAAGGACAAACTGCTGGGACCTGGAAGAGGAGGGAAATGAAGATCATGACTGGATGATAACTGGAATTGTTGTGATGATAATGATGATTATTTTATATATTTTTTGTTTGTTTGTTTGTGGAGTTTTTTGCATTAGATAAGAATATTGGCGAATCACAGGCACAAGAATAAAAATCAGTGTGAATGGACTGGTTTTTACTGGTCTACAGACAGATTTTAGCACAATTCTAGGATCCAAGGGTATTTCTAGGAATCTGGGACGTTTCTAGGATTTTAGGACATTTCAAGGGTGTTGGGACATTTCTATGATATTAATATGTTTCTGGGATTTCTTGATTCTCGTTGCACCTTCTGTACATTTTGTGTTCTTTAATTCTATTTTTCATTTGATACTTTTATCATATTCTATTTAAAGTTACCATATTTTTTATCCTTTCTTCATGTTAATTGTTTTGCACCAAAATCACCAAATAAAATTCATTGTGAGTGTAAATGTACTTGGAAATAAAACCACCAGGGACTTAGCTAGGACCTCTGTTGGGGTATGCGGGGGATCCTCCACTGGTACTTTTTTAGATCAACACACTCTATTTCGATGCTATTGTTTTGTACTCTGGCACCTTATGTATTCCGAAAATGCACAAAACAATTCCCACTGTGGCTCACTTTACTTTTATTGTGAATTAATTATGGTTTTGGGGGCCACCCGAGAAATGTTGCTGGATAACAGACATGGGCCGCTTGTCATTTTACTTTCACACATCACTGCCCAAAAGACATGTCAGCTACAGTCAGTGAGGAAACTATAACCTATCAATCATTGACATGATCGATGCCTTCCTGTCAGTACCTGTGGTTGGAGCAGCAGCCTGACAGAGGGAGTAAGAGCAGCTCAGGTGTCTGACTGCAGGTCTCCACAGCAGGCGTCCTTCACTGGAGGTCGAGGCTGAGCTCTGGGAGCAAACACTGTGAGCTCGGAGTCCTCTCAGCACTCTCTGCAGCACATACCGGCTCTTTGTAGCCATTCTGGTCTAAGAACACGAGCTGAGACACCGAGATCTGAGGCTGTCAGGGTCATAGAGCTGTGCCTCCATTCACCAGGTCCTGCTGTTTGAATGAAGCACGAGGGAACTCTTCTTAAAAAACACTGTTACACGGAGTTTCTTGATATAATGGCTCCATTATTCAACACGGGAGAGCACACACCGGGTACGGGACTTTACTGACCTGGTCGAAATGTGAGGGTTGGTTAAGAAACCTCCACTGTTACTTCATCTGGTCCTGGTTCCGCATTTTCGCTCCTCCTGAGCGGATTTCACGACTCTCTTCTCATGTGGATGGGCTCTTATGCTGCCGCTACATGAGCTCAACGCTAATCCATATACATACAAGTCGACGAAGCGCAAACGGATGTGACGTCATTATACATGCGGCCAAAGCAGTTGATTTGCAACACAATCGATTTAATAATTCTGCAGTCAGCACTTGCGGGTTAATATTACGTGTTTGGATATTTCAACAGATTTAATTTGATTTGATTTATTTATTTCGGACATGGAAAAAATAACATATGACGAATAACAAACAAAATCAACAGTAAATACAAATAATTATTTACATATCTGAAATTTACACTTTTGTCCTACCCCAATAATACTAATAATACTAA
>NW_024613365.1:0-5551 GCF_008729295.1 Plectropomus leopardus
GAGGGCGGTACTGGATTTAAGCTCAACTGTTTCCAACATGGTGGCAAACTTTCTCATTCTACAGCTAAACAGGACACTCAAATTTGTTTCTGAAAACATTTGAGGTGAGAAATAAGCAATACAGTAGCAGAATCTTGATTCATGTTTGATCAATCTTAGGCTATGATTTGTTGTTTATTTAAGTGCATACTTTTTTTCATGGATCATCTGTCTAACGTACTACTGTAAAGATAAAATGATAATTTAGCAAATATGGCAAAAACTTATTTATTTATTTTTCCAACTTTGTTTATTGATTTTCCACATACATTGATTTTCCATACACCTCCAGTTACAATCATTAATTAAAAAAAACAGTTATTATTATTTATGAACCGCTTCCCCCCTCCACACCCTGGTACATACCCCATAAAAGAAGCACATAGGTGAGATTGACATTGAAAAGTACATCATTAAACAATCAAATATTAGTATTAATAACATCAATAACTTAAAGAAGAAAAGACATAAATAAAATTATTATATAAAAACAAACAGGACAATAAATAGGAAAGGGGAAATTAAAAAAAAGGTCTAAAAGCAAGGCTTTTACATTCAGTCCAAAATACCTTGGCAGGCTGAGCTATTAACATATGACAGAAAGGGATTCAGGTCTTTATAAATGCATTAGTAGTCCCAGACAGGGACAGTTTAAGAAAATACAGCACCTCCTTGACCCAGCTTGCATTGGTGGGTAGAACTGAGGGTGTCCACTTTAACAATATCAGTCTCCTAGCTAACAGAGTTGTAAATGGAATCATATCCTTATTGGCGGAGGAGAGACTGAGTGGAGGGGTAAGCACACCAAACAAAGCAGTGATAGCATTAGGGACAAGAGTCCTCCCAACTACCACAGATAACGTTTCAAAAATCTCAGTCCACAATGCATTTAAAGACGAGCATTGCCAAAACATGTGCAGATAGTTTGCTGGTGTATATTCACAACAATCGCAAGAGGGAGCCACTTTATTAAATATTTTTGCAAGACGGGCTTGAGTATAGTGGGTTCGGTGCAGAATCCTACACCGGATAAAACTGTGTCTAGCACAAAGATGATCCGTGGACCCTCCACAAAACCTCCCCTTAAACATCAGAAACACCGCACAGAGTGTATAAATATGTGGTCTTGTTACTCCAAATAAATTCCAAAATGAGAGTATCTACTTCAAGGAAAAAGGAGAGGGGAAGAAAGACTGGAACGCATTGAAAGAAATATGAAAGGCGTGGGAAAACATTCATCTTAACAGTATTAATTCTGTTGGCAACAGAAAGATTAAGGAGGGACCATCGGTGGAAGTCTTTCTTAATTTTTGTAAGCAGAGAAAAAATTTTTTACTTGTAGAGATTATCTAAAGTGTCAGCCACATACACCCCAAGATAAATAAAGCCAGAGTTAGAAGTCTTGAAGCGGATACTCTTTAGCAGGTTTATTGATTCCAAATATCTCACTCTTGCTGAGATTCAGTTCATATCCAGAGACCTCACTGAATGCATCTAAAACAAAAATTTAATTTTTTAAATAAAAGTTACCAACTACAGCTTTAAGGGCAACATTGAAAGACCCTGGTGAGGGAATCTCTGTTGCATGTTGTTCCCAATCCCTCTCCCCTCATATCCTGCCATCTCTCTCCTATCAACTGTGTAATAAAGGCAGAATATGTCTCCAAAAAAATGCGAAAAATGTCTTTACAGAAACATTATAGCATTGTCTAGCAATCAAATACATCCAATTACACATCCCTGGTGGATTCCTTTGTAGAATGAATGCCATATTTCTAAGTTTACCTGGCGATTGTTTTGACAAAAGATAAAATAGTTGAATCTTTTACTACCTTTTACGAAAACTGCAATGGTTGAATTGTACTTCCTTATCTTTTCTGAAAAACACAACCCTATCAGCACAGCCAGCTGCTTTTTTTAATTACATTTATCAGTCTCTCTTTACTAGCCTTCTTTATTTCCCTCTTCTTCCCTCATCCATCTGTCCTCCTCTGTCTCTCTCTCATTCCATGTGGTTCTCTCTCTCTCTGTGTCTCACTTATGTCTCTCTCTCCTGTCCCTCTCCTCGGACTGAGCTTTCCATTGATCAAATAGTGAAATTGTCTCTTGCTGGCCGAGCACCCATTTGTCCCCTTCACCTCTTCCCTTCCCCTCTCCCCTCTCCTCTTGCCAGTGGGTAAACAGACACAACGTCATTCTTTCTTTTGTGTCCCACAAAGAGGAGAGGAATTGCAGTCACTTCACACGAAGAATTGACTGTCTTTATGGAGCACGACTGCCTGGGGGAGGTCTGTGCATGTGTGTGAGTGCACTCTCCTTGGTATGCGGTCTAGAAGTGGCCATGGTAACCCCTAATCATTTTCCCACAGTTCTCTGTGCCTAACATAAAGGCTAAAATAATTGGCTTCTTTTTTTTTTTTTTTTTTTTTTTTTTACTGAAGTTTATCTCTAAACGGTGATCCACGCAGAGACACTAAAGTCTCATTAAACAGTGCCAGAAGAACCATCAGCCAACTGTTCACACAGAGGTTTTATTGATATTTTGATTTCACATTTGTCTTCTTATCTTATTTTCTCCTTCCTTTTTCTTCTTCCAACTCAGTCAAACTGAAACGAATTGTGATGTGTACCTTTGTTTGCAATGCAGATAAGTATGTCCACTATCTTCAAACAAAAGTGTTCCTTATTCTTCTGATAAGTCTGTGCTCGACTTGAATAAACATCAATCGCTGCTTCAATACTCAGGCAACGCTTTAAAGATGTAGCTTTTGAAGTTGCAGAATTATACCCATCTGTCTTTTTATTATATTTGTATTGCAGATAGCCACATTACATTTTCTGCCAGTTTCTGTCCTTTCTCAATACAATATCACTCACCCATGTTGCCTTAAAGTAACATCTGCTAACTGACACGTCTGGGCGTCTCGTAATCCTCGAGACACAAAAACAGTAGGGTTGAGTTATGGAGTGTGACATAAACAGAGCAGGGTAAGAAGGAGACTGTGGGGAAGTGAAGTGGGACAGGAGTCATTGCATTGTAATGGAGAATGTTGTAAAACATACAGCAAGTGTAATAAAAGACACAAAGCTCAGAGACAGCAGTGATTTAGGTATAAAGTTGAGGCTGCCACAAGAGAGTTTAACCAGAGTCTTTCCAACATCAATGCAAAGAGATGCTTAATAGTTTTTGGTTGTATCAACTGCTTTTAAAAAGTCACAAGCTCAAACCCTTAACATCATTAATGGCCAGAGGGATTATGTTTTTGGGTTGTCCCTTCATCCGTCCCCTTTTGGTGAACACAGTTTCTCAAGAACACTTTGGGGGAAATTCTCCAAATTTGGCACTTATGTTCACCTGGACTCAATAATGATCTGATTAGAATTTAATGTTCAAAGGTCAAGGTCACAGTGACCTTATGTCCATGTCATAGTGTCCATAGTGGAGGACACACTATGATTTAAGGGTCTAGCTAACGTTAGCTTTGTAAATATGAATTTCAAGCCACAGCCTTGACCTTTAAGATCCGCTTAACAGAAGGCTAAACTGTTAGCTCTGTTTTTCCTCTTTCTCTGAAACGCTTCGCCGATATTGGTGTGTTTTGTTTTGTTTATTGCCAGACTATATTATAGACTCCTTTTAATAAGTCTGTCTTCCTTTTTTGGGGTTGCTTTGCACTGTAGGCAGTTGTTACCAATGCTTGAATTGCAACTTTCTTTGCCAGATTCTCCACCATGAACAGGCTGTCACTGAAGGGACATGCATTTGCATTTGTAAAACAGCCAATGTAAATGGCCTGTTTCTGAAATGTAATTGACCAAAGTTTCCTAAAATGTTTTCTAAAGCCTGAAAACAGGGCCAAAAGGAGGTGCAGAAGTCAAGTTCTCTCAGACCACTTGAATTACAACAAGCTCAAAGTTTATCATTCATTTTTTGTCCAAGGATGCCAAAATAAAATGTCCTACCTCACCTTTAACACCAGCAACTGAAACATTTGCGTATATTATTCTCACTTTTTCTCACCTGATTGTCGTACTGTTGCTGAATAGTTTCCTTTCAAAGAGAAAAAGTTTGAAAACAAAGCCACAAAGCCTACTACTGTACGTGATAAAACTTGTGGTCCTTCTACAGTTATAGATTCTTGCTGGTGCTTTCAGATGTAATTTCACTGTATGATGAGAACTTTTTCAGCCCTTGCTTTGGGGTTTGGAATAAATGCACATGCTTTCATTATTTCTGCATCTAAAAGTCAAGGACATGTTTCTACGGTTCTCTATCTGAACTATAGCTGACCTCTTGGTCCAGGGGAGGTCTCTGAATAATTTTAGCATGAGATTTAGAAAGGAAAAACATCCATCAAATCCTTTTTTGTGGACAAATTTACTTTTGTGTGTCAGACTTGTGCATGTGTGTTTGATTGAAAATGTGTGCATGTTTGTGTGTGTTTTGGCTACCTTTCTGTATCTGTCAGTGAGTGTGAGTGTGAGTGTGCTTGAAAATGAGAAGCCCGCAGTTTGAAAAATGTGACACCTGTGCTATAAAAACGATTGCACTAAATCAAAATGGATGGCAGCACTTTTGAAATGAGAGCAGAGAAGTCATTTCGTCAGGTTTGATATTGATAATGATACTGACTGCTGGGATCTTCTCTGAATGATGAACTACTTGTGAGGTCCCCGCCCATGTTCGGAAATTAACTCCTCATCGACAGAGAAGGTTTAGGAGAGGGGTTTGGTGGTTGCTAGGTGATGATACAGGCATTCTGTTGCTGTGGCGAGTTGGGAGGGGTCCGTCAGTGTGCTGGACGGAGGAGGACTGGTGTGTGTATCTGTGTAGCCTGTATCCAGAGCATGTTGAGACTCCAGTTGCACATCAAGTGTGTAAATATTTTACAAAATAAAGTACCTTGCAGTGTTCTTATAAGAAATAAAACAGGATGGTTTTTAATGTAAAAGCGTGCTGAACCACTGATCATAAAGCCCTAAACCTTCCTCCTTTTTTCTTTCCTCCCTGCCTCCCTCTGTCTCTTCTTCCTCCTTACACTTCCCTTTCATCCCTTTCCTCACTTTTTTCCCCCAGATGAGTAACAAGCGCTCCAACAGTTTCCGGAGGGCCATCCTGCAGGGGAGCAGGCAGCTGAAAGGCTGCAGTCTCAGAGATGAGGCGGGCTTGGGCCTGTCCCAAAGGCTGGTCCGACACGTCGCCTACGAGACGCTGCCCCGAGAGGTTGACCGCAAGTGGTACTTTGACAGCTATACCTACTGTCCCCCACCATGGCTCATCCTGGCCATCACCATTGCTGAGGTAAATTGTTTGGGAACATGAGACCAATATGTTCACTGTAACTCTCGTGTGAAAGGTATGCTGAAAAGTTTAACCACTTGCCTCACCATAGAGCTATGTTTTGATAAGAAGGCCCATACGCAAGAACGATTGAACGACAGTTACCAATTATACAAACGAAAGAAGGCGGTAATTCAAAGGCAACCCAATCACCAGAAAAAATGCTGGCAT
>NW_024613366.1:0-1772 GCF_008729295.1 Plectropomus leopardus
TATTATATTGTCTGATTTTTTCTCATTTACTTTCCTTTTCTTTTACTATTTTTGAACATGATTGTGTATGTAGGTGTCTTCAGTTTAAACTGTTTGGATTGTGTTTATGTTTCTACCTATTCAATTGTATTTGTATTGTCTTTTTCTTTTCTCATTCTTAAGAGCAAGTGAGTAATTTAAGTATTAATGCAGCTGTGTCTGGTGTCTGAAGGAAACTAATAAAATCAAACTTGGAAAAAAAGAAACATGTCAGCTATCAATAAAATGTAGTGATTCATGATTTACATATATGTGGCTTTATGACATACAGATGATGACATGAAAAACTGACTGTTATTCAAAAGTGTTTGAACTACTCAGAATTTGGGACACTTTCTTTCCAGTTTCTACCCTCTATTGTGATTTTAAGTTCATATTTTGATGATACTGATTATGTAAGTATTCTATGGTATTGTTTCATGTTACTATGATGGCAAATAGAGACCGAAATAGGCTGTGAAGAGAGGGTGGAAGCATGTGAAGAGGAAAAGGAAATAGCGCATATCAACCAGCAGGATAAAAGATGCCATTAAGGATTAAAGCTCAGATACGAACATCAACACACAGTTTTAAAGTGGATGTGCATTTTTGAAAAACATATTCGAGGTAAAAGGCATGCAATGGTGGAAGATGCACACACACAAAAAGCAATACTACTGTGTTAAAATACCCAAAGTCCTTCATTTAAAACTTTACTTAAAGGTCCAGTATGTAGGATTTAGGGGGATATATTAGCAAAATGTCATATAATATAATAAATATGTTTTCTTAAATATACAATCACCTGAAATGACACACTATACCTTAAAAAGTACAAAAGTATTAGAATTAAAATATATTTAAAATTTCAAAAACAAAACACTTATTATGCATAATTGCCCATTTCAGAATCATAAATATATATTAGGGCTGATTATGATTATTGACGAATGAATTCTATCATTTCATTGTTTTTTCAGTGTTTGGCCATTTTTGGCCCATCCCACATGGGATTATAACACAGTTTTACATAACAACTATTATCTGGTCTTACGTGCGCAGCACAAAAATATAAAGAAGAGGAAAAGAAAACCAAAAAAAAAGACAAAAAAACCCCAAAACAATGAGTTATGAAGAAACCACCATTAATTTAATTATTTTATATACTGCTGGGTAGCTTTATTTAAAATAATATACCACCATTTGTAAGTTGAAAATATTTTGAAATTTGATTCTGCAAAGTAAAGTTATCAAATACATTTAATGGAGTTAAAGTACAATATTTGCTTCTGAACTAAAGTGAAGTAGAAGTATAAAGTAGCAGAAATACTCAAGTACAATACCGAAAATTGTACCTAAGTACTTTCATGGGTGGATAAAGAGGAAATGGGCCCCTGCAGAGGGCCCCAACACATAAAATCAAGCCCTCCCTGACTTTATAGGCCTTGTTTTTTCAGCCTCTTTTGTCGTTTTTTTCACGTCTCTGTGGTCATTTTGCATCTAGCTCAAAGAACAGCCTATGAGACCAGCATCGGGGTGACAGGGCCTTACACGGGCGTTTGTTTTGAAATAACTTGTGTTTGACGACCAGTATTCAGACTCAAAAGTATTTAAATCACGACTTACACTTCAGCAAATCATTTAAGTTAAATTTCATTAAAACGTCAGTACATTTACTTTATTATTGTTTTATTTTTATTATTATTATTATATTTTTCCCCCATTTATTTTATGTTCTCTGCTTTATCATGTAA
>NW_024613367.1:0-2630 GCF_008729295.1 Plectropomus leopardus
ATTTCTTGAAATTTGCAGAACATTTCCCACCAAGTTGTCTCAGCGTTCAAAGGGTTAAATACTTGGGCCAGGCGCCTGAAAGCAGCCTAAAAAAGGGTTAAACGTCTCTGCAGCGTGGCCGCTGATATCTCCGCTCATTAATGTGTGGCATGGAGGGAGAACACATGGCAGCAACGCGCCTTGGCTCGCTCGCACGAGTTTCTGAAAGAAGGAGAAACCAGACACGCAAACGGATGCCGCTGGCCTCTCTGCGATGTACGTCTGCATGCCTGCGTGTGTTGCTGTAAGTGGCTGCTGTATTTCATTTTTCAACATTTATCTGCCCGCGCTGTGGCCTCTGAGGTCCTGTCCACCGGAGCTACAGATGTATGCTAACTAGTAGCAGAGCTCCCCCCCGCCCCCCCTCTGAAAGGGTTTGGCCGAGGCCGCCCACCAAACACAACCGCCCATACCAGACGAGTGCATCACCCCTGTTCGGAAAGAATGAACACATTGCTTCCTAATGCGTTCCCAATGGGTGCAGGTATTTGTGAGGGAGTCAGTGATCTGCGGTATAATTGGTTCTTAAACTAGGCCACGATGCTCGGCAGACGAATCCTCCCTCCGCTGTGACATCTGCACGTTATACAGCAGAGACATAACAGCAGTTTGTAAACACTCGGCCCTGTGATCACGGCTCCAAAAAAATTCTGAATGAAAACAAAGAAAATTACTTTCCCATCATCACCGAACTGCATCTGAAAGTTTCCCCGCTCGTAACATCTTGGAATTTAAAGGGGCAGTCCACATTTTTTTGGAACAGGGTGTATAGTACGGTCTGTGTATCGTGTGTCACCTACAGTTTGGAGAAGCAGATGTAAGTACAGACACGGATGCTTAGCAATGCACTGCTGTAGATGGGGTTGAAACAAAATGGGGTTTTTTTAAGCCTCCTAAAAAATCAATAAAAGTTTAAGTGTGAGCAACATTGAGAATATTTTCACTGCTTTATTGTGTCGTCAGAGAGCTCGTTTTGAATGTTAATGGCTTCACTCACTGACTCCATCACAAAAAACAGTAATTTTACCTCGCTGGACCACTTAGAGAGAACCAACAAACGCACTCTGTAACAAATTTAAAAGCACTTAAATTCAAAGATCCAACTGATTTCATATCATGCACAGAGCTAAAAATCATCAACAACCTAATAATAATATTCAAAAGTTGTTTTAAATGAAAGAAAGTTTGTGTAATTTGAGAGTTATTTATTTGTTCAAGCAACAATTAGTGAGGAATAATGAAAAATACAATTGTATCACAGTCAAAGGGGTTAATTTATGGAACAGCTGTGTGAGGAATTGAAACACGTAAAACATTTAACGAGTTTAAACGGAAACGGGCCGTAAGATACGATACAAGACAGGTACGCTGTTTTTTATGGCGTGACTTTATTTTCTGTACTGATGTGTTTCTTTTTTTGTGATGTGTGTTTGTGTTTATTCAGAACAATCTGTTCTTGTTTTTGTCTTAATTCAAGGTCTGTATGGCAAATATTGGGCCAGAAATTGGGAGTATTCGTGTTTAAAATTAACTTTTTTTTATATAAAAGTGAAAAAAGGGGGGTAGGATTTGATTAGTATTTACTTCCTCCTGCTCCTTTCAATTAATAACAGCACAAGGCTCGTTTCCAGTGCAGGAACTTAAGTTTTATGGGGTTTCGCCTGTTGGTGTGTGTCTCCACTGCAGGAATTGGACAATTTTTGAGAACTTTTATGGGCGCAAAACAAGTTCCTGCCGCATATGGGTACTACAGCACGGCCTCGAATAATCTGTTAGGTGGCACTTGGGTGCTGTTTGGGTATAACTCAAGAAGAAAGAAGAGTTCAACAAAACAAACGCCGTTTTTAGTGCTGTGTTTGTGTGACGTGGGACTTCTGTGGCGTAGTCCGGCCTGTTCTCCAGACTGGGACCGTGCTGACTCAGTGGAGTCAGCACTTCGGACAACCTCACTCGAAACATCTGAACTATCCCTTTAATGCCTTTTCCCCCGACAGGGTCCCGATCCAAACTAGTGGCCTCTATCGCAACATGGTCAGCACTGTTTGTTCCTTTAACAGCGAGTGACCTGACTCTGTGGGCCCTCTGATTAGAGCCCAGCTGACATCAGACAGCGGGGCCACTGCGGAGCCCCTTAAAAACAGGCCCTTTAATTATTTGTGTAAGTGGAAATGAACGAGTGAGTGGAAAGTATGCGGAGTCCAGCCTCCCTCAGCGGGGGAGCGGGGCAGTTAGTTTGCGGCACGGCGATGGGGTGCGTTACGTTTACACATGAGACGTTTAGGTCAACGCGGTAACTGGACGGTTGTGGCCTGGATTTTCCAGGTGCACTCAGCTTTTATCTGGGTCACATATACATTAATTCACCGTTGTGTCGTTTGTGTTATAATGTTTCCTGAAGGGACATTTATGACCTTTAACCCTTTGAAACCAGAGCAAGTTGGCTTAATTTCTTTCAAATACTTGGAGAGAAGAAAATGAGCAACTTTACCAGAAATGACCCCCAAAAAAGAGCAAGAAATTAGTAAAAACTTTTCTAAAAAAGTACCTGAAATTAGCAAAACAAAACAAAAGAAGGAAAGTTTTTTTTCAAT
>NW_024613368.1:0-1823 GCF_008729295.1 Plectropomus leopardus
AAAAGTCTGCCGTGATACAATTTTAAGCTGCCACCCTTTTTTGTTTTTGTCCAAAGAGCTACACACAAACAGTGATTGACAGCTGAGTTTAAGACTTTTCGGGTCTGATTGGTTGTTCTCGGTGTGCTGCTGTAGATTCTGGCAAATGCCGTGAGAGGCAATAGGACGAGGAGGAGGGACGTGATCTTTTTGTTACAGACTGTCTGTCTCATATAATATTGTGTGTATCTGGTGACAGTTTCAGACCACACATTATTTTCATAAAAGTTACCAACTGTAGCTTTGTGCTTGAGAAGTGACTGAATTTAACTGACTCTTTGTGTACTATATTCTTTTTTTCTCCACACTTTTGTTTCCCTGTTGTCTCTGTTCTTTGTCATTTAGAGCCTCTTTTAACCTTGTGAGTAGTTTGTCTTCTCACAGTTCATACAAGTTACTCTTTGTTCGGCGGCTCTGCCAGTCAAACTGTGGCCTCGTGTGATTGTGAGTCTTCTTTATCAGCACTGTCACTGCAACAAATACACTCAAGAGATCGATACTATATCACTCACACATGCGTCCATAGCGAGCCTATTGATGAATACTCAGCTGCTTAGATAACCAGTACATGCTGGCTTTGACTCTATTGATATCACAGTGTTGGGTTATTGATGGTGTCTGGCTCTGTGCGATAGTTGGTCCACCTGGCCTAGATACTGGCAGGATTTATCACTCTGCTGCTCTGACTGCTCACGTCTTAACTAAGTGAAAACAAAAAAATACAGTACATAAAAAATGAACATTTGTACATTCAGAGATTCTGTGCTTACTCTGTATGAAGAGCAATGGGCTGGTGATATATGGACTAAACCAAAACTACGAACATTTATGAACATTACCACAATATGGTACTGAGAATTATGTTTTATATAACTTAACTAAAAAGCAGAGATCCCCATGTGCTCAGCTGAGATCTGGTGTTTTACGACTGATGGTTGAAACTGGACGGTACATAAATTTAGAAGAAGAAATGCAGATTTGTCGTCAATGTTGTTTGGCTGATATAGAAAACGAGTTTCATTTTGTGTTTCACTGCCCTTTTTATGTGAAACTTCTGCAGATTATTTTAGTAACATAACAGATAATGATTTAGTACATATGGATGATGCACCAAGATTAAGTTGGTTATTAACATATGAAACATTTAGATTAACCCATTATCTGGAGGAAGCGTGGAAGATGAAAAAACAAGCTCTTTATCAAGATAAACTGTAGATTTGTAAAGTTTGGTTTTCACTGCACAGTTCTTTTTTTTCAAGAATATAAGTTATATATTATTTTGTAACTTAATTTATTTTATGTGATGGTGTTTTATAATCTCATTTGGGGTGGGCCATAAATCGTATGACACAGAAATAAAAACAAACTAACTAACAAATTCTTACCCTAATTTAGCCCTTTTAAAGTAAGAGGATACAGAAGGAGAAAGTTTTTCCAACCAGGTGTTACCACCCTGGATTTGAACCAGCTCAGTTGAGTCTGAGTATATCGAGTGTTACTGAAACATTAGAATAAACCAGGCAAAAAACAAGTGAATAAAATGCCTAAAAGGTTCTTAAATATAACGGCTTTAGAGCTACAGTATGTGCATACTATACTTATAACTTGTAACTCATCAAAACTGAGCATTTAGACTAAATTTAAACCTTTTAGAAACAGCAGTTCTATTATATCACATCTGAGCCTTGTATGGACACATCAGGAAACAGAGAGATACTGGCTGCTGCCATGCAACATTGCACATATTACAAGGAACAGACATGAGACAGTTGATCATTTTGTAT
>NW_024613369.1:0-1217 GCF_008729295.1 Plectropomus leopardus
TGCCTTCCTTCCATGTTTTTCAAAGACATCAAGCCCATTTGCTCCGGTTCCAAAGGGGTTAACATTAGGCCGAGTGTCAACAGTTAAAAAAAAAAAGAGCCTTTTGGCGGATTGAGATTGAGATGTTGCTCGGTGTCCCTGAGGATAAATAAATCTCAATAAATAACACAAACTGCAGTTCCTCATATCTTCACGCGTCACCGACAGCAAGGCCCTAAAAGATGTCAAAACAATCATGCGACACCTTAAAGGACAGCAACAGTGTGAACCGGTTCGACAAAGATTTTAACTTTTACTTTTGTTGACTGTCTGAGGTTTTGATTTCAGGAAGGCTGCTGTGGAGTAAATAACCCAAAATTCTTATCTTTGTAAACAGTAGTAGACCGTCAGCAATATTAACAGAAAAACAGTCTACCTGTTTTTGGCTTTCGTCATCATGACTTTTCAAAAATTCTTTCAAAATCATGTACTTCTGCATTTGTTTACAACTGTGGACTTCTTTATGATCTTTATGAATTGAATTAAGTTTTTTCTTACATGTTTCTGTTATTGTGTCCGTCCACAGTAAAGTAAAGGTCAGCAGATCATCTCTGGGGACTGTCTGAAAATTATTAGGTCAAAAAAGAGTAATTCTGGGAAGAGCATAACAGGGTCTCTTATTTTTTTCTTGTCCAAAATTTTATTTCATAATTCTTTTGCAATACATTAACTGATTTAGAGCTGAAAAAATTACACGATTAATCAATAAGTGAAATGACGGAAATTTAATTGGCAACTAATTCAAAATCTATTCAAACTGAATATTTTTCCATGCAAAAAATACGATAAATTCAATGGGGCTATACCCGAGTTTATATCAACACAATCAAATTTTGGCTTCTATTTAATTATTTATTCCTTTTTTGGGGAAATATCTGCTGGTGATGTCGGCATACGGCCCATGCGGTTCAATGTTGGCATTTAAAATAAAGAGGAAACTAAGCTTTCCAGTGAAGTGTAATTGTGTTTTATTATTTCAGGTTTCTTATATATATATATATTGCCTAGTGTCTGTCCTTTTTTCTCTGTTTTTGTGGGGTTTTGTGGTCTGTTCATTATTGTTTGTTTTGGTTCATTTTTTTCCATTTTGTTTTACTGTTGATGAAAATGTTTACCTATGTGCTATTTTCTGCCAGTTACGTTGCTCTGTAAACATAAAAACAACAAAACATCTTTTG
>NW_024613370.1:0-1018 GCF_008729295.1 Plectropomus leopardus
ACCTGACACTTGATACAACCAGCTAGCTGTTGTTGGTCTTTCCTGTCACTAAATGTTCCTCCTGGGGGCCCCCCAGGCACGCGGGGGGGAGCCCGGTGTCTATACACACCTGTCTGCCAGGTATGGAGTGCATTGCTAGACCACCGGGCAGTGAGACGCGAGCCTGGGAGGACCAAAGGAGGAACATTTAGTGACAGGAAAGACCAACAACAGCTAGCTGATTGTATCAAGTGTCAGGTTAAAAAACACTCTTACTTTTATAGCTACAATCTGATCCAAATGTTCACCACTTGTTCCTCTCCTCCATACATGATCTAAGCCAATGAAATGCCCGGTGCCTGAGTGCTGTGGCTGTGTGACTACCTGGGAGCCTGGGTGCAGGAGGAGATGGTGTCCTCCCATGCCGGGCTTTGAGGCCATGTTGAGGCCAGGTGGCAGAGCGAGGCCCAGAGGCGGGAAAGACGGGTACGGTGGCATGGCTGGCGGAGGGACGGGACAGGGCAGTGCTGAATCAGAGTCCTGGCAAATGACACACAAAAGAAAGAAGGAAATTATGAGCAAGATTCATACACATTTTTAACAATAAATTTCCATGACTCTGAGGCAAAGATTATACATTCTCTGAAACACTGATACTCCTTAGCGGTTTCATCACTATATAATCGCTTTCTAAAATATATTTTATATTTTTTAAAGAACTGAATTAAGAACAGGATTAGAACTACATATTGAAATACCACTAAGAATCTGTATGTTATTTATGAAAGGGGAGGGGGTGGTGCAAAAAGGAGGAGGCGTGTCAAATTGTAGTTTTTTAAGCACTGGGGAGGGACTTAGACTTTAGAGGAGGGGTATCCAATGATAAATGGCTGTATTTTGTATTTATTTTCCTGCTGTTTTTTTAATAAGAAAACATGCCTTCCAAGCCCACAGGCCTGCAGGTTCTCCTTAAAGATTTTAGCCTTCTTTTTTTCCTTTAACATTATTTAGTAATCTGTTAAAAAAAAATGTGTATATA
>NW_024613370.1:1046-2124 GCF_008729295.1 Plectropomus leopardus
GGAGGAGAGGAACAAGTGGTGAACATTTGGATCAGATTGTAGCTATAAAAGTAAGAGTGTTTTTTAACCTGACACTTGATACAACCAGCTAGCTGTTGTTGGTCTTTCCTGTCACTAAATGTTCCTCCTGGGGGCCCCCCAGGCACGCGGGGGGGAGCCCGGTGTCTATACACACCTGTCTGCCAGGTATGGAGTGCATTGCTAGACCACCGGGCAGTGAGACGCGAGCCTGGGAGGACCAAAGGAGGAACATTTAGTGACAGGAAAGACCAACAACAGCTAGCTGATTGTATCAAGTGTCAGGTTAAAAAACACTCTTACTTTTATAGCTACAATCTGATCCAAATGTTCACCACTTGTTCCTCTCCTCCATACATGATCTAAGCCAATGAAATGCCCGGTGCCTGAGTGCTGTGGCTGTGTGACTACCTGGGAGCCTGGGTGCAGGAGGAGATGGTGTCCTCCCATGCCGGGCTTTGAGGCCATGTTGAGGCCAGGTGGCAGAGCGAGGCCCAGAGGCGGGAAAGACGGGTACGGTGGCATGGCTGGCGGAGGGACGGGACAGGGCAGTGCTGAATCAGAGTCCTGGCAAATGACACACAAAAGAAAGAAGGAAATTATGAGCAAGATTCATACACATTTTTAACAATAAATTTCCATGACTCTGAGGCAAAGATTATACATTCTCTGAAACACTGATACTCCTTAGCGGTTTCATCACTATATAATCGCTTTCTAAAATATATTTTATATTTTTTAAAGAACTGAATTAAGAACAGGATTAGAACTACATATTGAAATACCACTAAGAATCTGTATGTTATTTATGAAAGGGGAGGGGGTGGTGCAAAAAGGAGGAGGCGTGTCAAATTGTAGTTTTTTAAGCACTGGGGAGGGACTTAGACTTTAGAGGAGGGGTATCCAATGATAAATGGCTGTATTTTGTATTTATTTTCCTGCTGTTTTTTTAATAAGAAAACATGCCTTCCAAGCCCACAGGCCTGCAGGTTCTCCTTAAAGATTTTAGCCTTCTTTTTTTCCTTTAACATTATTTAGTAATCTGTTAAAAAAAAATGTG
>NW_024613371.1:0-1151 GCF_008729295.1 Plectropomus leopardus
TTTCAAATTCCTGCTTTTCTTTCATAATGGCATACTCCCCAGTGACACTTATTTCTTTATATTTTTTTGTCTGCACTTATTTCATCATGTAACTTGTGCCAGTGGTGATGTCACTATCACATGCCCCCTGCCTCCTTCCTCGAAGCTAGCAAGCTCAATAAAATGCTACCAAAATTATCCAGTTAACTCCTATTAAGACAGAGCAACAACAATGTCAAAGTCATACTGAATAAGCCAACTAACTGTTACTGTAAATAAACACAGACACAGTAACAGGGACAGGAGATATATGATTGGCCCAAAAGGACACTGTGATAAAAAGTGACATCAAACAAAAAAAGGCATGAAAATGTCATTATGAAATACAGATTTTTGTGAAAAAGTGGACATTTTAATTCTTATTTTGAAAATAAGAATAATTAAATTATATTTTATAATAGTGATGAGACTTAGTAATTTTTTTTATTCCAAATTATTGAGATATTTTAAGAAGTGTATTCATGTTATTATTTGTTTCATATTTATGTATGTATTTGCTTAATATTGAATACTTTGAGGCTCTACAAATAATACATCTAATTTGCTGGCATTTTCAAGTACACTGCAGTTCCTCGTTATCACCAGCAGATGGCAGTATAACACCATATACAAATTGGGACAAATTGTATTATGAAGAGCTGCTGTATACTCCGTCACCTCTCATCAATTATGTCATTTTATTTTTCTCATTTTTAATTGTAAACCGCCATTTAGTCTCATAGTATAAAACAACTGATTTCTCTCTCGTGGGCATCATAAATCTGATGTTTCTCCAAACAGGCAACACATCTGGACTCAAGATGATAACTGTGAGGCTTTTTAAAAATGTTTAATTAAAACAAATGACTAATTTGCATTAATAGTCTATCAGGTGTACATTTGGCTTGAGAACGAATATTAAATTAGTTATCCCAGCTAATTCTGCAAGTAAAAAGCATGTGCTTTTTTTCTTACTCAATATACTAACCTATAGTTAACCGTTTTTTTTTAATTCAGCAGTTTGAATTTTAAATTCAGTGGTCAATACAGGATTATACAAATAAAATAATAATGACACAAGTAGGTACAAAACAGATAGACTAAAATTTAAAAAATATAATAAAATAATATTT
>NW_024613372.1:0-2705 GCF_008729295.1 Plectropomus leopardus
CCAAATTATTAAGATAAGAAATGGGGTTCTTACATCAAAGTTTAGCATGTTTTCCTGCTGAGGACATGAAAAATCATTGAGATTGAGACACCAGATTAAAGCTCGGGATGAAAGCTATAAAACTGTGCACGCAGCCCACATGTGACTCACCAGATAAGTCGAAATGTCCCAGTGTTGTGTGGTACTGGAGCACAGTTTTCAGGTGCTGTGGGTCGGGAACAGAGTGCACACACTCCTCCAGAGCAGATGGGACAGCACTGAGCATGGAGGCAGTCTGAGGGAAAAAACACCACATTACAGAAAGAAAAAGGACAGAAAATCACGTCCACGGGTTTTCAACGCAGGAGGCATCTGCAGATTTTTTAAAGTAATCTCCTGGTCTTCTTTTATAACATGCAGCTCATGTTGTCAGTATACCAGTGCATGTACAGACATTTATCACATGATTAACATGAAAAAACTTTAAAATGTTTAAAATTCTGGAGATAAAAGGAGCATTTTTTCTCTTATATGATTCCTGAGAGGATTCATGCTGCAGTACCTGCTGAATGTCTGGCACTGGAAGAAGCTTCTCCAGTCTGGACAGGAAATCCAGCATTAGCACCTGTAGAGCGCCGTCATATTCAGGCCCGAAATCTGTAGGAAAGACATCCTGAAGGAAATAATCACGTTTTAATGCTCATGTACCCCACGGCGACGGCACATTATACATTCTGTTACAGTCAAGATTGCTTCAGTTATATAAAGAAAGCTATCATGTAAAACACATAAAGACACAAATTACAAAATTACAAACCTGGAAAAACTTCTCCTTTTCTTCAGCGTCTTTCAACAACAATTCAACCTGATCCACAAAGTTGGATTCTGGAAACTCAACTTCTGCAAAGCATGGCTGCAACAGAAAAAAACACAGATGCACTTTGAACACAGAGAAATGAAAATTTGAAAACACTGGTGGCCTCAATATCACATGTAACCCTTTGAAAGCTGAACAAATTGGCTTGATTTTTCTTCTTAAGAAACATAAGGCGGGACTCAGCAACTTATAACAAATGGTCAAAAAATTATCAAGATATGACTAAAAAGTTAGGCCTACAAGACGTAACTTTAGTAATTAATAAATCACCTGAAAATAAGCCAAAACAAGAAAAATGAATAAATACATTAAAAGAAAATTACTTGAAAATAGATTTAAAACAAAGAAAGGTAAAAAATAAAATAATAAAAACAAGAAAATGACCTGAAAAAAGAAAATTACTTGAAAATAGGTGAAAAAAAGAAAAGTAAAAAAAATATATAAAAAAAACAAACAAACAAGAAAATAACCTGAAAAAAAGCTAAAAAAAATTAATCAAATAATAAATGCATTAATTTTCTGTAACATAAACATAATAATATACAATTTGTAGCATTTTCCCCCTGTTTTTTTTTTTGAGAATTTCTTGCTGAACATTTCTTGTCAACTTGCTCATTGCCTTTCCCCATCATGTTAAAAAATGAATAAAAATCCAACCGGTTTGTTGAGGCATCAAAGGTTTAAATGCTTGTGAAAGGCAAATGACCGCAGCACAACAAAACTGATGTGGATCCAGGTTTCAAAGGGTTAACGCAGCTAACCTGTGCTGCCCAGGTGGACACGAGGGCCTTGATCCGCTCCAGGTGCATCTCGATGGTTTCTGTGTCTTGTATCTGCTCGGCCCGACACAATTCAAGAACCACCTGCAACAAATGTTTCACCTCGGGGTAAATAAACGTGACGTCGTGTTATCCACTAAAGATGGAAAATTTAAATCTTTCTCCTCTTTTCAGAGGAGACATTCAGCGCCTTGCGAGTGATGCTGACATTTTCTGTCAGAAGAAATATTAAACCTCTTTATCTGCTGCACCTTTACTGTCTGTCTGTCAGACAACAATTTAGCTTTTATTGTTTAGAAGCTTTGAGTAAGACGTCTTTTCCAACTGAGTCAACGGTGACGACTAGAACGCACAATAACAGGTTTTTACAGGTTGTTTTGACAGCTTAAACATCTGCAAGGGAGAAACCAAACTGCTGTCATTTGTCGTTTCCATACAGAAAACATGTTTTCTGAACACTCATCAATAATATCGTGCAGTTTTACCCGCGCTCTGAGTCCCAGGAGGAGCTGAGCTTTCTGATCTGCATTCAGAAGATCAGGAACGATGTCTGAAACTGTGCTGATGAACTCCTCCACCGTCCCGTAGTCCTGCACGCTGCCCCTCTGGACGACCTGCCACATGGCCGCAGACACCAGGCGCAGAGGAGGGATGAAGAGGCGGAGAGACGGCAGCAGGAGCGGGGACTCTGGAAAATATTTAAATAAACATCAACACCCACAGTGCCTTGCAAAAGTATTTCTATTTTGTTATATTACAGCCAGTAATTTTTTATTGGGATTTTTTTTGTAATGGACCTCCACAGAACAGTCGAAATTGGTGGAGTGAAATAAAAAAAACAAAAGGTTTTGAAAAATTCTGAAAAATAAAATAATGAAAATGGCGTGTGCATACATATGGTGTTATTTAGGGGCGTCACAGCAGACGGGGTGAATGTGTTTTTCTTTTCTTTTAGGTAATATGCACCTCTTTGTTTTGTTTCTCTTTGAAGTCTATTTGTGTCTCGTTTTGGTTCCTTTAGTTCCTTTACTTTGTGTTGTTGTTTTTAGATAAATTTTGTCTTTTTTAGT
>NW_024613373.1:0-6691 GCF_008729295.1 Plectropomus leopardus
TGTCGAAAAAATAACTTTAAAAAGTCTCTTTCAGAGACCTTGGATCCCGCTGAGAGGACAATCAGAGGACCACAAAGAGAGCTGCTTCACTCTGAGCAGGCCTGAAATTGGATGGAGGGAAAGGCAACGGTGTCTCATCAATCGCCTCCGCTGAAAAGGGTCTCGGACAATGTGTGAGTGTGTATATGTGTGTTTAGGTGGCATTTAAGAGGCGAAAATGCATGATCTACTTTTGATTTTTGACACTCCAATACTGTTTATAAAAGTCACTTTTTAACTTCATAATTTTAGATTTGTTACTATGCCGATAAACATAATTCAGCATTATAATACTTTGAATGAGAAAATAATTTCCTGTAACTGATGTTGGATCCTCTCTGTATATTATGTAATTAAAATGGAAAACTTGTTATTAATAGAGGGAGAAGAACTGATCATAGTTCAATGATTATAAAAAACAAGTTTAAATTTATTTTCTAAAATACAAAAAGTAATGCATTTGTCTGTTAAAGTTTTTTTTTTTTTTTTTACAAATGTTCAGAATAAAGCAATATCGCTGACACTGATTACAGTGCATTAAGAGATAGTTTGTTGTCAAAAGACAACTTAAAATTTATCATTTTAAATATTTCTAATTATAAGCCATGCAAATTAAGGACTTAAAAGCACTAAAAAAATGGTACAGTATATCCAAGGAGCCTATTTTTTTTATACAATTGTAAGACAGAATTTTAATTCTACAGCTTGTAATATTAGGAATTGGAAATGTATAAAAAAAAAAAATTCTTTATGTTAAAAAGTCCAATTGAATTTCATGTTTTCAATCTCAACACATCTGAAACAGAAGCCAGTTTGCCTGATCATTACTAAATAATGATACAAAAAGTCATGAAAAATATTTCATCAAAACATCTTGGACTTCACTGTAAATAAATTATAAGGTTTTTGTCAAACAAAGTGGCTCTGTAGATTAAAAGACAGCTCTTACTGAAAAAAAAGACATTAGTGGCTGTTGTTGGGCAGCTTTGATTCAACTCCAGGCTGGAATCTCTTTGATGGAGGAACAAAATGCTAACAATCGTCGACAAACACACAACTCACACGTTCACTGCAGGAGTGAATTCTCAGAGTGCAAAAAGACCACGAGCTGCTGAGGTCTCTGAAAGCTGCAGCTGTCACACTGTGATTATTAATTTATTAGCTGTAGCAGAGGAGAGCATGTGACCATCATCTCCAAATTCTAATACACATGCTCGTTTTTTAAGTGGCTGAAGCCAGCCATGAACACACTCATACTCACCCATTTACAGTGAATTAAGGAAAAGGCTGAATGGGATTAACAAGGTTAAAGTGATTTCGGAAAGATGTTGTCCGCCTTTAACGGCTGCCTTAGTCACACAGCCAGGCAGGACTGTGCCAAATACAGAATTACCACATCAACAATGAGTCAGGTTTATCAATGTAAATATCAAGTCCTCGGTAGTTTTTACATATCCGGACGAAAAAACTCTCGATGAAAGCCAATGGTTGACACACTTTGATGTTGCAAAGACTAAACAAGAACTCAAGTCAATAGTTCAAGTCAACAAACAGAAAGAGAGACAAAAAGTGATAATAGTGATTATTTGAGCACAGTCCTCACCTCAAATTTTTGCCTCAGTTCCTCATTCCCGTCATCCTCCTCTGAGATGGGAACATTATAGTACTCCCCCTCCTCCTGGCACAGTAACTTATACCTGTAAGAGAAGGATGGGTAGGTGGAGGGAGACAGCAAACTTTGTGAGAACAGTTTTATTCAACCGTCTTCCCTTCTTCTATTCTAGTATTCTACTTTTCCACTGATTTAGACTAACTGGGTCTGGATAATGTCTGGAACCAAAAGCCTATTTGCCTCTGCTGGGTTTCAAATCAGCATGACACAAATATCGGACAAATTTACACTTGTTTTGGCTCGAGGTGGCCATCAATCAATACAGAAGAAGTTATTGCCCAAACTCGACCTACTGTTGATACTTTTGCACCTTTGTGCACCTTAGCACTTTTGGAATAAAAACAACGTTGAATATGAAACAGTTATTTAGGGTTTTTTAAATATTTAAACTTTAATGAAGCCTTTAAGTGTCCAATAACATATATCATAGAGTGCGTGAGCTTAATAGCTGCCGGGCCTCAAACTGGAAACTTTCAAACAATACGTCAGGGTGAATAACAACATGGAAGTGAGCATTACCAGCCACAGACTGGGGCCTTCATGAGCTCTGATACGCCGAAGGAAAGAGCCCCCATGAAGTCGTTCCTAGTGGTCCGGTCCCAGTCCCACACCTCCACTGACAGCCTGCGGTCCTTATCTGAAGGCTTCAGCTTGCTGTACAACACACAGATACACATTTTTTACATTCAGACATCAGGTGATTGTAAAGCATTGCACTTTATTGTTATATGTTATATCGTTTTATGTTTGTTATATATTTGTAGTGATAGTAATAGCAGTGATAATAGTATAGTGGTAGTAGTTGTGTAGTGCTAATAACATGATTAATGACTTAAAAACACTAAATAATTTAATTTCAATAATTTATGGAAAAAAAGAATTAAAATAAATAAAACACATTTTAACAGCAGCCACATCAGTGTCAGCAGTACTAAAAGTATAAGAATAAGCATTAGAAGATACAGTATTTTTTTTAATGTAGCTACTGCTGACACTTCCTTTTAAAAAAATTGATAATGTAACATTTCAACATATCCCAAAGTGTGGCGTAGCCGCTGTTAGGGACAGAGGTGACAATGTGTCATTTACTCACAAATTAAAGGTCTCGTTCCATTTGGGGTTGAGGTTGGAGCGGATGGTTTTGGTCTTCTGCTTGGTCTCATTTTTGGGGTCTGGTATTAGCTTGAGCTTCACGTATGGATCAGACAGGCCGTTTGGGTCCATGGGGATCAGATTTTTGCCTTCACCCACTGATGGAGAGAAAAAGAATAGGGGGAGATTATTTATCTATAGAGACGTAGATGAACTCCATAAAAGTTTTGTGTATGTAGAGAATTAGTGACTGTAAAAGTACTGTTTTCATTTGCAACACTGAGTATCACTAAATGACGTAAAGCACAATGGTCTTAGTGTTTTTCCCTATTCAGAAACAAACTGAGCTGCTAGTTCCTGCACTAACACCTGAAGAACTGAATTGGCTAAGTGAAAAAATTAATGAAAATAAAAACACAGTCATAAATAACAGCATAAATTAATAAAAGCAAAGAATATCTTGAAAAAATCATAACACAAACAGCATCCCAAAAACAAAAAAATTGAACAAAATACAAACAAATAGAAACCAGAGCGTGGCCAGGCTTGTCTTCATGATGATAGTTAAAAGACAAAAGAAAGCTGATGGGTCTTTAGACAGGTTTAACAGGTAAAGCTGGAAAAGACTGTTAGGGGCAAACAACTCCACAATTTACGGCCAACAGCTGAAAGTGCTCGGTCCCATTCCTATTTTTTTAACTGGAAGGTGAGCAGTAATTGGTCACCAGATCTGAGAAGGTCGGAAGCAAGCCCCCAGGAACAGCGCTGGGCTTCGAAGCCAATTGACATATTGGCCAAACATGGAATTACAACATCCAGCTCCATCATGTGATGCCATGGGGCCCAAAAAGACTTTTTTCCCATAGACTAACATTGTGAAAAAATATGTCTAGAGATGAGTGGATACATTTTTTGAGCGCCATAACCTTCCAGAAATAACTTGTTTTACTATCAGACTTTGATCCATTTGTTCCAATAATACATTGAGAGTCTAGAAGAGCTGCACAATTAAATAATTTTATCCCAGCTGAACTTAATAAAAGGCTAAATTGAAAAAAGCCATCGTGGGCAGAGAAAATCTCTAGTAAACTTGCTCTAACGGCTCCTCAATGTTTAGGACCCAGGTACTTTCTTACTGCAGAAATAAAGTTTTTTTTTTTTTGGCTTCATGCGCCACTGAGCAACTTTCCTGGGAAAGAATGCAGGCCTGCCTCCAACCCTGTATTCAGTTCTCTCTATACATCCATGAGCAGGGATGAGCAGTCCAGAGATGTTTCCTGGTGCCATTCCATGCTGTTCTTCAAAAACAAATAACAAAATCTTAAAAATCAATTCTGCACTTCACTGGTAACCAGTGAAGAGAGGCCAGTACAAGGGAGCTATGGTCTCTTACTGGTACCAGCGAGGAGTCTTAGTGCAGCATATTGAAAAAGCTGCAGGCGAGAAAGGGCTGACTGACTGATTCATACAGATAGAGAACTGTGGTCATCTAGGAAAAAGGAAACAAAAGCAAGAACTGTAGTCTCAAAATGTGTAACCGGTAGAAATTATTTTACTTTTGCAAGTGATCCAAGACTGAAACAAGCTAATGCTGATAACTGAGTTAATTAGTTTATCAATTTTTACACCAGAATCAAAGATAATGCCAAGATTTTGTTTACATGGTACTTTAGATGTAATCACAAACGCCCAAGGGCTTTGATTGTGATTGCAGTTGTCAATTTTATTCTTGTTCAGCATGAAGGAAGTTTTTCGCCATCCAGGATTTTAGATTCAGTGCAGTTTAAAAGCGAGTTAACACTGCATGGATCACAGTAGGAGATACAGTTGGGTGTCGTCAGTATAACATCGGTGAAGCTACATCATTTTCTGTAAAAAGGCCACAAGGAAATAAAAAAAAAGGTGAACATCAATAGAAAATATTGCAGGTGTCCAAGATCAAACAGCGAGTCACAGCCTATGAGGAATGCTTATGGCCCAGAGCCATAAAGGGAGCAAATGCAGGAAGTGTTATGAGAACAGTGATTCAAAATTGCAGGCTGTGTCATGCTTCAGTCTGCAAAGGCTCCCTTCTCCTCCTCCTGTATTTAGCTGTTCAGTAAACAAGGGCACACTGGGGACATTAGCACTCCATTAGCTCGGAGCACTGGAGCACTGCCAGGCCTGAGCTACAGTACAGCGCAAACACGCTTAAACACATCCCTGCACACACTCAGACGTACACACACATGCCTATCTACACACAAGGCATCCCCAATGGGGTGGTGTGGTTGCCTGCCTTGCCTTGCTAAATCTTGGCCCCAGGAGACCCCAGAAATCTCTGCATGTGGCCCTGTCAGTCATACTACAATGGTGGCCTGATTGGCGAAGATGCTAAATGACCTTTGACCTGGAGAGGGAAGGCACTGAGCCAGTATGTCAAGACTGCAGGGGAGAGAGCCGGTCTTAGCTGAAAAAGACACAGTATTGATAGGATTAAGAGGGATGAATTACAAAATCAATAAGGGACTGCCACCTCTGAGTTAACAAAGCAGCTGCTGCAAAAGCCAAAGAGAACATTGAGCCATAAAACTGACAAATGCAGTCTGATTCTCCTTTTCAAAGGATTATGATGTTTTTGTATAATTTGAGCCATTGGTCAAAGCCTCCATGACAAAGTGGCTTCAGTTCATTCTCTGTGTTGTTGCACAAATAGAATCAAATGGCTATCTAATGAGCCAAAAGCAAATCCCTGCCCATTGTTTGCTTTTATTCTCAGCACCTGTAGAGGGGGATTTGGGTGTTAATCGATGTTAGCAAGGTGTGAAGTTTGACGTGCGACAGAGTGAGCCGCTGTGGAGTGCACACACTCACACAGGCTGAAAGAAAGAAGAGAGACGGACAGCAGTTTATAGAAACAAATCAAAGTGTGGGAAGGTATCGAGCGAGCTTCAGCTCTGCCTGCTCAGAAATCCAACAGGAAAGTGTAAAGCCAGGCAACAAAGAACGACTCACTGTATACTGTCTTTACACCTTACTGCATTCTCATATGGATGCACCCTACTGTACAACAGAAAAGGAAGCCTGAAAACATAGGACTGGGTTTTTCTCTAAATTTTTAGATGTTCAGATAGAAGTTGAACCTCTGATGCGCATCCCACATTCCCATCGTGTTCTATTCTGCCACAAATGGAATAGGAATAAATTTAATATGAGAGCTCAATAAGGGTTTTCACATTTTGTCTGTTTTATGGTCCTGATGGCATAGCAAATGGTCCCTAATAGTCTGTCTGTTCACTGGAGTAGTGGCTGTAATGCGTTAGATGTTGATGTATCCCTGAAAAACCAGCTGGCTGCTTATATACACCAGGTCGTGCACCAGAAGAATTATGTTTAGTGTCAACTCTAACTAGACAGATAAAATGCATGTGGGGTGATTTATCTGTGGCTGAACACCTGTAGAACAGAAAAAAGTGGTAACGGATAACTGCACAGTGAATTCATGAATATTCATTAAATCTTAAAAGGGCAGTTCACCCGGTTTAACCAGTCTATACCTGCCAACCATATCACTGCACAAAATTTGCATGCATCTAAACATGGATGAGAGGCTTGTACTCCTGATGTAAACATTAATGGAGTCCTCCTCAGCTGAGCTGCAACATAAACTAACTCAGTGGTGCTTGCTGAGCTAGCAGCTTCCTTCTGTGAGGTGATGCAGTTGCCAGGAGTAATTCGTTAGACAAAAAAATTGTTCCTACATGAAACTGCTCACAACAAGCCCTGTGGATCTTGAGTAACCGGGGCCATGATTTCTGAAAGGAAAGGTTGAGTTTTTTTAAATGTTTTTTTGGGCCTTTGAGCACCACAAGCTGAGTAACATCTGGTTCCATTATATTGAAGAGTAGG
>NW_024613374.1:0-1120 GCF_008729295.1 Plectropomus leopardus
TTGTCTCTCTCTCTCTCTCTCTCTCTCTATCTTTCTTTGTCTCTGTCTCTCTCTCTCTCTCTCCTGCTTGTTCTATCTCCATATCTTCCATCCACTCCCGTCTCAATTATAGAATAGTGAAATGACTCAGGCAGCCAGGGTAGTAACTGCTTCAGCTGTTTTGGGGCAGACGATCACCGTGCACGTGAAGGTCAGAATGCTTAACTTCTGTCTCTCACTGTGTGTCATTTTGTTCAACATTACTTGAAATCCTTCCCTCTCAGTCCTTGCCACACGTTAACCTGTGTGTCCAGTGACAACACATCCACATTAGTGCAAAGTGTCCCTGGTGATAGGTGTAACAGTATCTTTGTAATACAAACATGATTCAGGCTTTCCTCAGTGTATCTATTATGTTTCACATGCAACACAATAGAAACACTGAGTCTCCCACTTTGAATGAACAAAGAGTCTACTTGCAGGCTCAGTGTGACTTAAATGGGGATTAATTGAAGCTATTGAGTGTGAATCCACAGAAAGAGACTTGTGTTTGTGGCACCATCGATGCCAAAGCAGCTGGGCAGACTGAGGAGGGGAAGAGGAGACGTACAGCAGCCCAGATGGGATGAAGTGAAGCCACAGTTTCAGAAATGTATGCTAATACATCCAGGTGTGGTGCAAACTTGCTCTTATGTCTAGCATGTTAACACAGAGAACAAGAAGAGTGAAGGGGGTCTCTCAGGCAGGATTAGTATGGAGCTGGTGGAGCTCAGAGGAGCAGGGAAAGTGTAGTGGAGTGCCTTCAATCACTATTATTGACCATTCCTTTATGCAGCAGTATGCTGCATAAACCAATTCACACTCACTAACATGGACACGCTCAAAGAAACACACATGTTCACACACGGAGGAGCATCCACACAAATGCCTTCAGCTCATAAGGACATGCAAATACAATAGAGCACTGCAGATTTGTGTCTCTGTGTGTTAACCAGAGCAAACTGATTTGATTTCTTAAACAAAGGACATGGCTCAAACATTTGCATTAAAAAAGAAAGAAAATTTCCTGAAAACAAGCAAAAAAAAAAGTAAAGAAGAAAAGGATCCCCAAAAGGTGTTTTAAAAAGTGTGCTTATGTATA
>NW_024613375.1:0-1899 GCF_008729295.1 Plectropomus leopardus
ATATGAGTAAAGTTGCCTTAATGTTTCCAGGAAAGACGGATGGTGCCGTTTGTTTTTAGCAATATTTGTGAAAACAAACATTTTTTCATTTTTTTCACTTCAAAGGCTACAGACATCTGGTAGTCAGCTAATCGTTTAAGATATTGATTTGGGAGAAGATACTCTGCGGCATAAAGCAGTCTGCCTGTCTGTGTGTCTTCCTGTGTTTCTGTCTGTGTGTCCTTCAAATATCTTGAGAACGATTCATCCAATTTACTTCACACCTTGCTGGTTTATGAGTGTGGACCCAAGGACGTGCAGCGTCGACTTTTGTGCATTTTGGACACACAACATGTTCAATATTAAAACATTTTGAATCATAACTGTGCAGCACTCCTCTGACACTTTTGTTTAAAATAAAACAGTCAGTGGTTTACACCGAGGGGGACGACAGCTCGAGCTTCCTTAGGCCTCGAGTCTGAACCGGCACGTTTTCAACGAGCACCGGTACACATTCATATAAAACAGCTGCTGAAACTTTACGAAATTTTAGCTGCAGTTTGGAACAGAGTGGGAGTAAAGTAGGCCAAACTGGTTTAAAAATATCTTCAACTCTGGTGCATGAATGCACAAACTGCCACAGTGTGTGGCATCTTCATGGTGTTAACATTATTTTAACAACAATACAAAAAGTTGCTGTTTGGAGCTTCATTCTTTATTCAAGAATGACTTCTTCCTTTTATATTTTTATCTCTGTTTAAAGAGTCAGATGTCTGTGAGGAAGAAAAAAGTGAGAGAAATGGTTTTGGCGAGATGAACTCCTCCAGCTCAACTATTACAGCTACCAGATGGAGGCTGGAACCATTACACCATTTTTTGGCCAATTCACCTGCTTTTTTGGATGGAAACGTCTCCTTTCAGTCCCCAGTGAATTAGGAAGGAAGTGAAACTGAAAGCCAAAAAGCTCTCATATGAAAGCTTGAGGCAGACCAGAGGGAGGCCTGGAGATAAACATTTCTGGCAGTTTGACAGCAGTTTTTTTGAAAGTGAAAGAGGACGGTGATGCTGACCTGTGGTGAAGCGAGGTTTGACGGGAGGATCAGAGGCTGGGACGCTGATCGGGAAAGAAGGAGCCGAGGCTGGGGACGACTGGGCCCTGGACAGGGGGCGGTGTCCCGGGAAGGAGATCGATAGGCCGGCAGCCTCCATGGAGGCCTGATAGTTTCTGAGCTGATGAATCCGCTGCTGCTCCAACAGCAGCGCCTGCTGCTCACACACAAACATGAATAAAGAAGATGAATTCTGCAGTTGTCACGCTGAGTTGTTCATTGAAATGCCTAAAATGTAAATACATTAAGAAGCTACAGGAGGAAAAAACTGCTTCAATATATTCTCCAGTGCAAGTGCAAGTTATGGCCAAGAGATGGCAGCCAAAACAAATGATACAGCTTCGATTTTCTCTCACTTTTTTAACTCTTTGAAACCTAAATCAGCATCGGTTTTCTGTGTTGGGTTCACACACCTTTTACAAGCTATTTAACCCTTTTGAAACCAGAGCAAATTGGGTGATTTCTTTCAAAAGGTAATAAACAACTTGGCGAGAAATGTCACAAAATTTTCATGAAATAAGTAAAAGATGACAAGAAAATGACCTGAAAATTAGTTTTTAAAAAGGTAGGAAATTATTAAAACATTATCAAAAAACAACAACAGGACAATGTCCAGGAAACATACAGTCACAGCCCAATAGTTCAGGCAGGTGGTATATGTTCATGTTTGCAGGTGGGAGTAAATACAAATATTTATAATAGTTTTGATGCAACCATTATTTACTTTATATTGACTTGGTATTATATTTAATTTACTTGTATAAGGTTTGTTCTTGTAATTCTTTTTTTCTGTTATCTGTTTTTTATTTTG
>NW_024613376.1:0-2071 GCF_008729295.1 Plectropomus leopardus
TAAGAAGAAAAACGGAAGATCATTAGGGAAGATTTAAAAACCTCAACTGATCCCACAGAGCGGATGTGCCAGGGCAGGTTTTTCCAGAGCCGAGGGGCAGCCGCCACAAAGGCTCAGTCACCTTCGGTTTTGAGCCTCATTTTGGGGGTGTACAATAACATTTGACTAGATGATCTCAATGTTCTGGCAGGGGCATGGTTATGGAGAAGCTCAGTCAGATACTGGGGGGCTAGGCCATTAAGAGCTTTAAAAACAAACAGTAAAATTTTAAAATCTATTCTAAAAGCAACCGGGAGCCAGTGCAGTGAAACTAGGACAGGGGATATATGGTCACGCTTGCATTTGCCAGTGAGGATGGGCAGCTGCATTTTGTACCAGCTGCAGGCGGTGCAAGAGTGAGTGGTCCAGGCCAGAGTATAGTGAGTTACAGTAATCCAGTTGTGTATTAATAAAAGCATGGATTGCAGTCTCAAAATCTCTATATGGAAGGTACCCCTTTACTTTAGATAAAATTCTCAAATGGTAAAAACTGTTTTTAATGACTGAGCTAACCTGGCAATCAAATTTCAGTTTGTCATCAAATATCACACCAAGATTTTTTACAGATGACTGGATGTTTGGTGTAAGGGGGCCCAGAAAACCAGCAGGAGAATCTGCTGGACCACATCCAAACATTATGATCTCTGTCTGTTTTCATTTAGGTGAAAAAATTTGGGGCCATCCAGGACTTAAACATCAATTAGACAGTCAAGCCATGTCCATTAGAATTTGATGTTAAAGGCAGGTAGAATTGAACATTGTCAGCATAACTATGAAAGGAAATGTTGTATTTCTTAAAAATTTACCCCAATGGAAGCATATAAAGCAAGAAAAGAATCGGCCCAAGGATGGGCCCAAAACATGTGAATCAAGATGATTCTCACAGAAGTGAGAGGTGCTGCACGGAAAAACTCTGATCAGTGAGATAGGACTGGAACCATGAGAGAGCAGAGCCTGTAATGCCCACCCACTGCTCCAGTCGTGCCAAGAGGATCCCACAATCTACAGTGTCGAAGGCAGCCATTAAGTCAAGGAGTACTAGCATGGCAGGGTTTCCTGAGTCAACAGTTACCATCACATCATTAAAAACTCTAATGTTGTTTCTGTGCTATGGCGTGGTTTAAAACCAGACTGAAATTTCTCATAGATATCATTCGCCACTAAAAAAGACTGAAGCTGAATAAAAAACACTTTCTCTAAAATTTTTGACAGAAATGGCAGCTTAGAGATTGGCCTAAAGTTGGACAGCGCAGAGGGGTTCAAATTTTTCTTCTTAATCAGAGGCTGCACAACAGCATGTTTGAGAGCAACTGGGACACATCCAGTGCTGAGGCAGGAATTAGTAAATAAGAGAATAACAGAGACCACTGTACTGAATAACTCTTTAAAAAGACAAGAGGGACAGTTTGTAGGCCGCAGTTGCTTAACTACGGTGGCCAGTGAGGAGAGGGATACAGGCTCAAACTGATCCAAAACAGCAAACAGAGGAGGAACAATAAGATCAGAGCTTGGGCCAGCAGAAGAGAAGGCAGATGGTCTAAGAGATTTTTTCAATAAAAAATTTGAGAAAACTCAGTGAGGGTGAGCGAGGGTACTACTGGAGAGTTATCACAAGGATTTACAAGGGAATTAAAAATGTTGAAAAGAACCTGAAAAGAAAAATATTCCATTTTAGCAGCCCTAACAGCACTCGGCATGTGCGCCTGAGATCACGTATGGAATTGTTCAGCCATGGTTCAGAGAGTGCACGTCTTATTCTAAAAGGTGCAACATTTTTCTTTGACATTACTTTTATTTCGTTATGCCACATAAAAAGCACTTTTGTTGGAAAGCTGGTCTATCAATAAGCTATATGATTTTTGTTGCATGCTCAGCAATTCCATTATTTTCATGCAGTGCAATAATTGTGTGAGTAATGGAAGGTTATTTTGTGTCAATACAAAATGTCCCAAGTGACCTTGCACTCCCCGACAGCCTCCTAGAGCAGATAATATGGCTGTATTGACAATTGGTATTAATAAATGGTTCAGAT
>NW_024613377.1:0-3595 GCF_008729295.1 Plectropomus leopardus
GAAGTGTAGTATTAGAGTAAATCTACTTAGTTACATTCCACCACTGAAGACATATCTTACCTTCTCCAGGGTGGCGGTGAGGAGCATGGCCAAGGTGACCAGGTGCAGCACAACGAGAAATATGAGCAGGAGGACCATGTCTGCTTGGAGATGAGGGAGAAATCTGGTATCCTGTGTACAAACAACACCGTGATGTTATTTTGATCATAGGATGGTGTCTGAAAAATCCATTAGAGTTAACATTGGTGGCTCCACATAGAAACCAACAGCTCTGCAGTCAAAGAAACATTTTGTCATCAACTCATCACTGTTCCTTTCATCTTTACAAAATGGTCAGGAGATTTCTGAGGTCAGTGGCCTGAGACAGTGGAGTCTCTGTCTGCCTCTTCAGGAAATTCTGTGCACTTTCATCATGCAACTCACTGACAATCTCTGCCCATTTATCAGACCACCAGCATGCCAAACAGACAGGCAGCGGGGGGTTTCTCTCTGTCTCCAGAGCCTGTCCAGTCTCTGAGGAGCACATCAGAACATCAGCTCCCTGTGACCGCTGTAAACAAGCATGTAGTCCGAAATCCTTTTCCACAAACAGTCCGACATACTGCTTTGTAGGAATCTGGGTACAATCCTTATACGAAGAGTATAAAGGATGCACAATGACAATGTTTACATGCACGCTATTATTCTACAATTAATCTCAATATTACAATATCCTGAATTTGATAGGAGTCAAATGGCATTTTCTGTTTGAATATTCCTTCCCACAGCCTGTTTAGATACAGGAGCACCCACATCAGGACCTTTAGCTGCTAAAAAGGTTTTTTCCACAGGCAATGGGACTCACAGGCAACTCCCAGGATATGTCCTGCCCTCCCTCATCCATCCTAATCTAGGTACTCAGTCACGCACATGTAGTGCCATTAGTGGACAAAAAAACAAAACATTGTTCACTCTATGGGCAATTAAAGGGGCCCTTCATGTCTCTGCAACAATGCATTTCATCAATTTTAATTATGGATGCTTAGAGCTTTATTACAATTTTTATTGCACTTATCTATGATTTAAATCTATATATCTTTATTCTGATATTTATTACTGACTTGTACTGACTTGCGCTGTTTTTTTTTTTTGTTTGTTTTAAGGGAAACATTATTTTGGTTTTGTTTATGTATGGAAGTGCATAATGAAAATGAAATCTGACAAAGTCTTAATTTGGAGATTAGGCCTTTTTTCAAGTAAATCATTTTTTGATTAAGATGTTTGGGATCTGTTGGTATTATTCAGGTTTTAGGAGTGTTCTTTAGATAAGTACAGCACATTTAAAATATGCCTCACAACTAGGGTTTTCCTGCTGTTTGCAACACGCGGCCTCTTGCCTGTTTGAGGTTTAGCATTGTGTGTTGTCATCATGGATACACTGTACGCAAACTACTTAGCCAACAGTTGTAAGACTGTGATAGAGATGCATGCCCGGAAGAAGAGCCAACATTTCTGGTCGTATGAACAAACACCTACTTTTACACATTGAGAAAGACTTTGACAGGTTTTTGGATATGTGCAAATATCATAACGCTGACCTTTTGAAGAAGGCAGTTAAAGAAATCAAAGATAGTGGCTGTGTTTGCATGAATGAACGAATCCTCAACCGGAAAAAAACTTATAAAATATATAAAAATTTCAATTTCAATTTCAATGCAGAAAGGGGACATTTATTGAAGTATGAATGGCTTCATGTAAAGGGAGTATTGGTGGAATATTAATTTTCATTCAACAGCTCAGTAGGAATAATGTCTTTTTCAGAATAAAAGCAAAAACAGTTTTTGCATGTAAACAGTCACAATGTCAATATACTTGAGGTTCAATATGAAAAACCTACAAACTAATTCCCCTTGATTTCTGTCCTTTTGAAACACATTCCCCAATGATTCACACTGAAGAAAGCTGTGATAAAAATGCATTTAGATCAACTGAATCTGATGGATGACTAACTGATCTGACTCACTTTTTTCCAGCAGAGACATTTTTCAGGACACAAAAAGGGGAAATCACATTATTAAGTAAGACGTTTTGGTTTCAGTTCCCCTGGATAACTATTTAATAAAATAAACCACAACAGAATGTGCCACTGTAGCCTAGTTACGTGTTGTGCAAACTGCATAAACATGATGATAGTTTTTATTCTACATTACATATGACCAAGTTAATTAAATGCATTTTGTTTTTCTGAAAGAAAGTTGTCTAAGATATCAAAACTGTGCATTTGTTTCTGTGGCAGGAAAAAAGAGACTGCTAGCTGTTTCAAAAAACATTGAATCCCTTTTTCAAATACAAGTCCTGGCTGTAGACTTTCCCTTTTCCCTAAATGACCTTTCCTAAACTGTACAGTACACACTTAGACTTTTAGGAGTGGGTCGGCTATTCTTTGCCTTGCACATGTTTGTCTTTCCCACCCAGCTCTGCCCATAGTGGTGACTGCTGCTAGATTGAGGACAACACAGAGAGGCATGTGTTTGATTGCATACATCTGGTTTACATAAAATTTTGAGGAAATCAGCACGGACAGAACAAAAGAAATTGAAAACACTTTGGAAAAACAGAAAAGCATCCTCATAAGTGTTTAAATAATGTAATTTAGGGCTCTTTTGTTAGCTGTGACTCATTGTCATACTAAGATATATGTGAAAATCCAGGATTTAATCCAGCATAACCAAGATGAAGTTCTTACCCTTCAGCTTCAGTGGCTGTCTGTCCCCTTCAGTGATCGTCTTTGAATTTTTTTTCCCCCACTTGTTGTTGTCCTCCCTCTGTGCTCTTTTTGTCCTCATAGGCGTTTCAGCTCCCAAACTTTGAGAGAAGGGTGCAGAAGAGGAATGTGGAGTCAGATATAGGAGGAGTTCTCAACACCCATTTCCTTAAAGTTTCCCTGCCCTCCCCCTCAAAACTGTGGTCTGGACCAGCTCAACACCAAAAATAACATTCCTGTAGACCTGCATAAAAACGCGGCATTTCCTTAAAAGCTGCAGACATCCAATTTGCTTTGAAATTTGGAAGATGAAGTAATGTATGTCATTATTGAGACTCAGACCAAAAGACAATTACAGTAAAAGAGTTGAAACATACTTTACTCCAACAGTGCTAAATGTGTGGGCTGGCAATGGTTAATTTTTTTATTATTAAAGCCACACTTTTGTGCCAGTGCTGCACATGAACTCATGCTGTTCATTCAGCAGTGCAGCTTGGCATGGAGACCACCACAATATTTCTCGAGAGAGGAGATTGAAAGGCAGGAAGTAAGGGTTGATTACTGCCCACTTTTGACTGTAAATGTGCCGGAAGTCTCAGACCACCCAAGACACAACACACAGTGTTTAAACCTAAATTTAATCCCTGGGCAAAATATCAATTTGCATGGATATTCTGTTTCATTAAATTACACTGATTACGATAAAAAAATAAACATAATTATTCAATTAGGGAAGGAAATGTGTCTCACAGATCAAAGAACTACAGTGTTTTACAACAAAAACAAATACATATCACAAATCATAAACATGCCACATTACCGTAATGTCGTGGCTCCATTCCAGCTGGTGGC
>NW_024613378.1:0-1092 GCF_008729295.1 Plectropomus leopardus
ATAGTTTTTCCCTATTTTTTTCTAGATTCATAAAAATAATTTCTACATCTACTAATCCACTACTAATAAGTACTAATCCCCCTCCCATGTTTCTGAAAGAAATTGCTCAGGGTTCAGGGGGTTAAATACTTGTAAAATGCACAAGAAAAGGGGTGTCGCTCCAGCCTTCAAAGGGTTAAGAGCATTGAAAATGTCAACATTACAGTACAACATATTTCATATTAATACACAAGATCTTATGATAACTTCTGAAGTTATTTTTACTTGTGTGTAAGAAATACATCAGAATTATTTAAGCCATGTTGACAAGCAAAACCTCCTTTACAATTTGTATGACTCACTTCATTTCCTTCCCAGCAACCACATTCATTTGGGGTGTTCATTTGTGTGAATGTTTTTAATAGCATGCTGTCACATAGCAGACAGGGAGGATCTTATGGTGCATGCTGATGCCAAACCTTTTATGACACTGCAAAAACTCATTGCAGCAAAATGAGAAGCACAGACAGAGAGGGAGAAAACAAAAGTGATATTAGAAAAATGGAATGGAGGAAATGTTGCCGTCACCTTCATTTTCAGAGTCATCTGAAACGGTCGTCAACACTTTGATGGGGCAAGAAATGTCCTGTAAATATCAAAAGAAAAAAAAATCTGTAAAAGTTAAAAGAAAAAGACCTCAAAATATTATTAGATATTATGAAAAAATTAAAATAAAAAATAAAATGTCCAGAAAACTATGCTTATAATTCCATTAACATATTTAAAATAATGTTACAAAAATATCTGTCATGCATTTTTCAGAACTTTCTTTAGCTCATTTTCTTTTCTTAGCTTTCATTTTCTTCTTTTTGTTTTTTAGGGATACTTTTATGCCTTTTTTCTGATAATTTTCTTGTAAACTCTCTACTAACCTCTGTATTTTGTTGTCTATAATTTTCTCATACAGTGTCTGAATTTATGTCTGATGCTTTTTTCAGACTTCTTTTCAGATCATGTCCCTACAGTAGCAGGACACACCTGCTCGCTCTGCTGTCCTCTGACTGTGCTGCTGGTGTTCTACTTTTACTTATATATTTGCACAAGTAACTCGCA
>NW_024613379.1:0-2176 GCF_008729295.1 Plectropomus leopardus
TGAGTTGGTCATGTTCTTTTTTTTTTTAACTGTTTTTTAAAGAAATCAAACCAATTTGCTCAGTTTTCAAAGGGTCAAACGGCGTGTGAGTGGCGTCTGAAAGCAGCACAAGAAAACCGATGTCGCTCCAGGTTTCAAAGGGTTAAAGGGACAGTTCACCTCAAAATCAAAAGTAGAAATTTGCTCTCTTACCTGTGGTGCAGTTTGTCAGTCTCGATGTTTTTGGTGTGAGTTGCAGGGTGTTGGAGTTATCAGCCGTAGAGATGTCTGACTCCTCCTCAACACAATGAAAGTAGACGGCGTTCGGCTTGTGGGGCTCAGAACTCAACACCAAAGTCTCTTTTCTTTTAGAAACCATGACCCGGGTACTGAGGATAATCCACAGACCTAAATATTTTCTTTCTTCCAAAATACACGCGCCAATCGTATCACCACATGGAAGTTATGCACAAACTTTGCTGCATAAACAGGAAACTCGGAGGAAGAAAATGCGGGAAAGTTGAGGGTTTATTTATTGAACACAGAGAGAGTTTTATCATACAGGAAGCAGAGGATAACTTTCAAGCAACATTATGGAGTTTTTCTACCTTAAAGTAGCAATAGTACACAATAGTAGTACACAAACTGTGTTGTACTTTTTCTTTATCGTCTTCATCTTCAGTTTAATTGTTTTTTTTTCTAATTAATTTATTTCTATTTTTTAGTTCATGTGCTGTCGCTTGTCACTGATTTAATTTAATTTATTGAGTTTGAGTTAGGACAGTGCACATTAATCAGCATATCAGCAGGAAGCATTAATGTAAATATGCCGGAATTAGTGCAACTGATAGATTTAATCCGTAACCCAAAGGCAGGCATCCACGTCCTTTTATATTTTGTAAATCAGTAATATTTGTACATCTATTGCTGCCTTTTTTGTATTTGTTAGTACGTCCATACTGTCTACATGTGTTGGCAGTCATTGGTGAATAAAGTTTTTTAGTACAATGCAACATCACCTAAATTTAGATCATGTGACGTTTAGCTTTTAGAAAAAGGTTGTAGGTTTATGTTGAATAAAGATAATGTTTGTCAAACTAAAGAACTATTGTTTCTGCATGTTTGCGTGTTGTGGAAAAAAGAACGCACTGAATTACAGTAAAATAATGAATGATGTTTTTCACTGTTAGTGGCGGAGTCCGCCATCGAGCCTTCTTAAACACGAGACTGATTTGAAAATCTGTGTATTGACGTGGAGGACGTGTTCTCGTGTGCTACCTGGACTAGCAGCAATGTGGTCTAAAAGAACTATCAGCATCTCCCTCTGCTCCTCCTCCTGCCTCTCCAAAGTCCTCGTAGGCCTCCAGAGAGGAGATACACCCTGGTGCACTCTGGGAATCGTAGTCCAGGAAAAAGGCGGGGTTTTGCAGCTGGTGGCTGACAGCCGGACTCAACGGTGGCTCGCTGAACGGAGCGGTGAGCAGAGAGAGCTGCTGCTGGTCGATGGTGCTGGTGGAGGAGAAGGGCTGTGATTGGTCCCGGGGGGAGCAGGCTGCGGGCGGCGAGCCCGTGGATGCGGGTCTGCCTCTCGGGGGAGCCGAGGGCGAGCTGACCTGAGAGTCGTCCGTGGTGAGGGAGCGTCTCAGTTTGGCCCGAGCGTTCTGAAACCAGACCTGAGAGAGAGTAAAAAGTGGCTTCAGAAGAAGCGAAACCAGCGATACTCAAATCACGGCCCACAAATCTGGCCCCTGATACGACGCCTGGTGGCCCCAAAACCGTTTTCTAAGTATATATAAGGTGCCAGAGTGAATAAAACAGTATCAAAATAGAGCTTGTTTCTAAAAAAAAAATCACCAGTGGAGGATCTCCCACACCCCTTGACAGAGGTCCTACATAAGACCCTAATGTCCTAAAATACTTTAAATGTCCTAAAATCCTAGAAATATCCTCAAGTTCTGGAAACGTCCAAATATTGTAGAAATGTCCTAAAATCATAAAAATATCCTAAAATCCTAGAACTGTCCTAAAGTCCTTGAAATGTCATCAATGTCTAATAATGTCCTAAAATCCTTGAAATGTCCTGAAATCATAAAAATGTCCAAAAATCCCAGAACTGTCCTAAAGTCCTTGAAATGTCATCAATGTCTAGAAATGTCCTAAAATCCACGAAATGTTCTGAAATCCTACAAATGTCCTG
>NW_024613380.1:0-1062 GCF_008729295.1 Plectropomus leopardus
CTGGGAAGATAGCAATGAGCAATGACAATGAAAAAAAACCCAACCCAAGGTTCAAGAAATTGGTAAAAAATACAAGAAAATTGCCTGAAAATTAGTTTAAAAAAGTTGAAGTCGGTAAAAAACTTCAGTGGTTGAAGAGTGACAATTTTAAAGATATAATTATGATCATTATAAATGTAGTTTTCTTGAATTTTTAATTTCATTTTTAGCTTTTTAATAATAATAATGATAATTTTCGAAATCAACTAATTCCTTGAAATTTGCGTAACATTTCTTGGCAAGTTGCCAAGAAGGCAAGTTGCCTTTTTCCCACGTTTTCTAAAAATCCAACCAGTTTTTGGGGGTTTCGGGGGTTTAAATCGAACAGACCATCCAATTAAAAAAGAATAACAATAAAAATTGTTTTTTAGTATCAGATACAAAAATCTAAGTGTTGCTGGGAGGTTCTGCGGGAAATCAAACACAAACGGAGAAGCAGGAAGTGGGAAAGAGGTTTAGAAAAGAAAAAAAGGTGAAAAAGTACCAAGTTCTGTTGTGTTTTTCCGTCCAGGCTGAAGTTCCCGTCGGACCTGGACGAGCTGCAGGAACTCGCCGACACGCTCAAGTTCTACAAGCGAGAACATCACGGCTACGTCCTGCTGTGGTTCTGCAGCGCCTACCTCTACAAACAGTCCTTCGCCATCCCGGGCTCGTCCCTGCTGGTGAGACAACAGACGCAAAGACACGATTCTGACGAAACAGCATCCAAACCAGTTTCCTTCATCAGGTTCACATAGAAACTGGATTCACACTAAAAGTCTTGACGCCAATTCAGATTCGCTGCATGTAGACTCTTAAAAGACTCGGATTTTTTTGGTGCAAAAGTCACAGTGATATAGAATAGAAATCTAAAAATAAAAGTAAAACATGCAATAAACATAAAAAAACAAATAAAAAATAAATAGATGCAAATTAAGATGAATCTAGTAAAAAAATATTGATGTAGAATTTATGGTAAAAAAAAGACAAATTGTCAATGTTATATCATAAAAAAATAAAATAAAATTAACAATATAAATATAA
>NW_024613381.1:0-1934 GCF_008729295.1 Plectropomus leopardus
AAAAACAGCATAATAATGCAAGTGAAAAAAATCAACGAAAAGGCAAGGCTATAGTAAGGCAAGAAAAATCAAAAAATGACATGTCTCAAAAAAGACTGAAAACAACTCAAAACAGCATAAAATAGCGTGCCGAAACACGCCACAGCATAGTTTGTTGCACAAAGGGCTAAAAACAGCATAATAATGCACGGAGAAAAAAATGATCAGAAAGGCAAGGCTATAGTAAGGCAAAAAAATCAAAAAATGACACGTCCCAAAAACAGCTTAAAACACTTCATAGCAGCATAAAATAGCGTGCCGAAACACGCCATAGCATAGTTTGTTGCACAAAGGGCTAAAAACAGCATAATAATGCACGGAGGAAAAAATGAACGAAAAGGCAAGGCTATAGTAAGGCAAAAAAATCAAAAAATGACACGTCCCAAAAACAGCTTAAAACACTTCATAGCAGCATAAAATAGCGTGCCGAGACATGCCATAGCATAGTTTGTTGCAAAAAATGGCCAAAAATAGCATAATAATGCAAGAGAAAAAAATCAACAAAAAAGGCAAGGCTATAGTAAGGCAAAAAAATCAAAAAATGACATGTCTCAAAAAAGACTGAAAACAACTCAAAACAGCATAAAATAGCGTGCCGAAACACGCCATAGCATAGTTTGTTGTAAAAATGGCCAAAAAACAGCATAATAATGCAAGTGAAAAAAATCAACGAAAAGGCAAGGCTATAGTAAGGCAAAAAAAACAAAAAATGACATGTCTCAAAAAAGACTGAAAACAACTCAAAACAGCATAAAATAGCGTGCCGAAACACGCCATAGCATAGTTTGTTGCACAAAGGGCTAAAAACAGCATAATAATGCACGGAGAAAAAAATGAACGAAAAGGCAAGGCTATAGTAAGGCAAAATCATCAAAAAATGACACGTCCCAAAAACAACTGAAAACAACTCAAAACAGCATAAAATAGCGTGCCGAAACACGCCATAGCATAGTTTGTTGCACAAAGGGCCAAAAACAGCATAATAATGCGCAGAGAAAAAAATGAACGAAAAAGCAAGGCTATAGTAAGGCAAAAAAATCAAAAAATGACACGTCCCAAAAACAGCTTAAAACACTTCATAGCAGCATAAAATAGCGTGCCGAGACATGCCATAGCATAGTTTGTTGCAAAAAATGGCCAAAAATAGCATAATAATGCAAGTGAAAAAAATCAACAAAAAAGGCAAGGCTATAGTAAGGCAAAAAAATCAAAAAATGACATGTCTCAAAAAAGACTGAAAACAACTCAAAACAGCATAAAATAGCGTGCCGAAACACGCCATAGCATAGTTTGTTGCAAAAATGGCCAAAAAACAGCATAATAATGCAAGTGAAAAAAATCAACGAAAAGGCAAGGCTATAGTAAGGCAAGAAAAATCAAAAAATGACATGTCTCAAAAAAGACTGAAAACAACTCAAAACAGCATAAAATAGCGTGCCGAAACACGCCACAGCATAGTTTGTTGCACAAAGGGCTAAAAACAGCATAATAATGCACGGAGAAAAAAATGATCAGAAAGGCAAGGCTATAGTAAGGCAAAAAAATCAAAAAATGACACGTCCCAAAAACAGCTTAAAACACTTCATAGCAGCATAAAATAGCGTGCCGAAACACGCCATAGCATAGTTTGTTGCACAAAGGGCTAAAAACAGCATAATAATGCACGGAGGAAAAAATGAACGAAAAGGCAAGGCTATAGTAAGGCAAAAAAATCAAAAAATGACACGTCCCAAAAACAGCTTAAAACACTTCATAGCAGCATAAAATAGCGTGCCGAGACATGCCATAGCATAGTTTGTTGCAAAAAATGGCCAAAAATAGCATAATAATGCAAGAGAAAAAAATCAACAAAAAAGGCAAGGCTATAGTAAGGCAAAAAAATCAAAAAATGACAT
>NW_024613382.1:0-1813 GCF_008729295.1 Plectropomus leopardus
TTGCATCCCTAATTCTTCGTTTAGATATTTTCTTAAAATGTATGTATGTTACCCTCTCGAGGTCCCTGAAGTCTTCATCCAGTTTGGTTCCCTCTGCACCTCCAACCTTCTCACTCACCATCTGTGAACAGAGCATCAGAATATTGAAGGCAACTGATGGATATCTCAAGCATTCTCCAATTTTTTGCTCCGTAACCAGCTTGAGTATTTAAATGATGAATGCCTTTATTGTCATTGCATGTCCACATACAACGAGATTTATTCAAACCTGGTTATAAAGAGAATAGGATGTTAAAATTCAATTGCTTGAATTTTAATTGTTCAGGATTGGTTATTTTGAGCATTGAAAAAACAAACGCTGCATTAAGTGGAATCGTTAGAAGAACCATATAAAATATTTTTAGTTTGTTAATTTCATTGATTTGTGAAAATAAGATTAAAGGAACTGTTTGGATGCAGACATTTTTTCTTGCATTACACTGCAGGGCTGTTCAACCATCAGGCATATACATAGGATTGATTTTAATAACTTTGAAGTACTTGATGTGTGCATTGCGCAGCTGTAGTGTCCAGGTAAAGTATCAGATCAGGACTCAGTATCAACAAATATTCAATATCAAGTGACTCGGATCAGGATCCGGAGCAAAAAAAACCTGATCGGGACATCCCTAAGAGAGTACATATAGAGGGAATAGAAGACATAGAAATTTTGTATTGATACTGCTGGAAATATTTTCAATTGTCTTCCACTTATGCATTTCAAAGTGGGAGATTAACTACAGAGCATATTTTCGGGAACAGAGGTTTGCTCAAGGGCACTTCAACAGTGTAAGAACCATCTGTTAAAGTGGCCTAGACCAGACCTCACCAGACTTCATAACCACACTACTGTCTGTTTCCAAACTTTAATAGATATTTAACAATTTCCACCATCCTCTTTTTTCCGGGTCTGGTTAAAACAGTTCTCAAATTCAAAGACATGCCCTTGTTTTCCGTCAGTAGAGGAAACTCCTCAAGTCTGCATGGGGGGGTGAATGCTGAACACTGGACTTTCCTCTCTAACTGAGAACCTCCATTCATTCCATAAGGAAATCTACTGAAGGTTTCTCTTTTTTCCATCAGGTCAGCACACACATTGCAGTTTCCTACACGACAACCACATTCATGGATCCTTTTACTAAACACACACACCAACTTCATCTTGCTCTAAATTCATATCCTGGCTAACACATGGCGACATACGTTCTCCATTTCTCATCCAGAGCAACAAACTCTAAAATCCAGCACAGCTGGCTGGCATGCCAAACAGAGACTCATTGTGTGTGCGTCTTCTCATTTGGTTCTGCTCGGTGCAGCTGTCGGCACCACACTGCACAGAAAACTCTATGACCAGATGGATCAATCAATCTCTCCAGTTTGTACAATACACCGGCTTAGTGAAGTTATTATGTATGAAAAACTGAGTGACTTGGAAAATGCCCAAAGCACTGGTTGCCAATTGATTCATGGGATATAATTTAGTCCCACATGTTACCTAATAATGATGTCTGATAAACAGCATTTTAATTGCAATTAATGAATCTCTTGGTGCCAGCTGTGAAAGCTTTGGCATGCACTTTCATGACATCCAAACACGAACACACTGGCTTCATAATAGCCAGCACATAATTTTCTTTCTCCTACATGACTTATAAAACTGCCCATCCCGGTCTGACTACGATATGTAATTTATCTGGTAATGCTGCATGACATGACAACTCAGATCAACTAGATCATCCACCACCACTGGACTAGTTATTAGGGGCACTACTGG
>NW_024613383.1:0-1545 GCF_008729295.1 Plectropomus leopardus
CGTGATTGTGTTTCTCGTGAACTGTTATCCCGAGCGTTTCCTGAACTGTAACCAAAACACAGCAGAGAGCAGAGCCTTCAGGGTCGAGCAGCAAACTTTAAATTCACAGAGACGTAAATGCAACTTTTGGAAAAGCAGCAGACGCAGATCATCAGCAGATCCTGATAATCCAGTTCCACATGTTCATCGTCATACTGAGCGAGAATAAGAGGTTAAAAGAAGCTGCACGAGAGCGAGCAACAACCTCAGCGGCTGAAAGTGAAGCCCGGGCAGGGATTTTGATGTTTTTATGTATTATAATTAAATCCAATAAACAGCGCTGATAATACAAAGAAACAAACCTGCTTTAACTGACTAAACGGCAGCATTTACGCTCCGGCACAGCAGGAGGCGGCTCACCTTTATGTCGTTTCGTGAGTTTCCGATAAACACAGAAAAAGAACAACAAGTGCCAAACTTTGTTTTTCGGTGTGGACGCCTTTCACAGTTTCGGTGGAAGAGGACATGTCCAACTTCCCATCGTTTAAGTAAACTTCCTGCTTCAGTTAACAGGTGAGCCGCCGTCCTCACGGCACACGGTCGGCTCATTATACTCAAGATTTTACATTTTAAAATAAAGATTTTGGTTCTGGTTGTAAATGCATATCTGCTCCAAATATCGATCATCAGTCTCAGTGACTACTAAAACAGAAAATCTGTCAGCGGCAGCAGAAGTTTTAATTGTTGCACAAATGAATGAAAGTGAGGGAAACCCCGTCTGCAGGCGGGGAGCTTTTTTAATTGTGACTAAATTATGATTAAAAATAATATGATTCGTCTGTGTTTCGTGTATTTATTTGAGTGTTGGAACAGTTACAGAGTTAAATATCCAGAGTGACTGTGAGTTTTACATGATCGCTGAAGCAGTTAAAAATGCGGCGTCCTGCTGTTATTAAGGCAAAAATCCGTTTTTCCGCTCGGTCCGTGAAGCGGACGACAGGTGTGACCTCAGTCATCACAGCACGGCGTGCACGCCTCTGCAAGTGAACGCCACTCGCCCTTTTTATCTTGGCGGCGCCATCAGTTTGTGTTTATGAAACCGGCCAACAGTTTATCAGACTCCACCCTCCATCAGAGCACGGGGTCAGACTGACGCCCCTGAAACCGCCGTATCGATTTGTGTTTGAGGAACGCAGCGATTGACGATGACCTTTTGACCCTCGTCGTGCCTGAAATGGTCACCGGCCTCTGTCCCGAGGAAGCGAAGGAGAGGTGATGTCGCTTGCGGCGGCGCTGCGTCTGAGGCCGCTCCCAGCTCGAGTCCTCCGTCCCGCCTCCCCCGGCAGGACGCCGCGGCGGAGCTCCCAGCAGCTGGAAGACATCCGGTGGCGCGTTACGGCTCAGGTACTGCCACGGCCTCTTCCCCGCCGTGTCCCGCAGCTTCACGTCCGCGTTGAACTTGTTAACCATCAGCCGCATTATGTTCCTGTTGCCGTGCATGGCGGCGATGTGCAGCGGCGTGTGGCCGCATGTTGACTTTGCATTCATGTCAAAGGTCAAACCGGC
>NW_024613384.1:0-1034 GCF_008729295.1 Plectropomus leopardus
AGGGAGCATTAAAACTGTGATAGATAAATAGAGTTCAATTAAAAGTCATTTCTGAAAAGTTTTTTTTAAGCTAGTAAAAGTTTTTTAAAGTTATGCATTTGATTACATTATACATATGTGGTGAATGGGATCTAAATAAATAAATAAATACAATTACAATAGTCATAATAAAAAATAAATACGTTTTTAAAGGTTATGCATTTGATTACATTGTAAATATGTTGTATGGGTTCTGGCTGACTCTGGTCTTTCTTGCTCTCCACTTTAACTTTATTTTGGCTGTTAGTCAGAGGACGGACAGAAATAGCACTTAAAGCTGTTGTACGCCGTGAACTACACAGAGCACTTCATTCAATATTTATGCTGCGTTGTGTTTGTTGTTCCATTTCGGATTCGGTCATTCTGTTTTATGTCCTGCTCCGTGGCTTTTATTATGCATGGGTGGTGGTTTTATCTCAGCAGTGATTTGCATTTTTCTTGTTTAGAGGCATGTAGAGTACATGAAGGTAAGCAGCTGTCAAACCATGCTAACAGCATGAAAGGCTATGAAAATGCTTATGGCTTTCTTTCCAGGATTTAATGAGGAAATTACATTATAGGTAAATGTGGAATTTATTTAAGTATATTTACTCAAACACTGTAGGGGAGAACAGGGTCAGTTGTCACACTTTTTACTTTAATCTCAATCCCTCATTAACTGTATCCTTAATATATTATTATGTGAAATGAGAGTCTAAAGTGTCAGGTAGGAACAGAGTGACCTGACTTTCCTTTAGCTTATTCTGTTCAAAAGTTATGGACTCTCAATTACGTACCCTTTGAACCCTGGAGCGACATCACTTTTGTTGTGCTGCTTTCAAGAAGTGACTCAAAAAATAATCAAGAAAATTGTAAAAAAAAAAAAAAAAGTACAAGACATTTACCTGAAAATTAGGAAAAATAAAGAAAGTTAAGACACAATAAAACAAAAAAGAGTAAATACAAACGGTGCCCATGAATTATAATATGCAGGTTAGGGTTAGGGTTGTAATTAT
>NW_024613385.1:0-2110 GCF_008729295.1 Plectropomus leopardus
CTTTATATATAAATGTTAAATCTAAATCTTAATGTTTATTTTATATCTAAATGTTAAATCTAAACCTAAATGTTAAATGTTGATCTAAATCTGAATGTGTTGCCATTTGTAAAGCTATATTTAGAAAATATTCAAATTTTCATCATTTCATCATATGTCAATTTCCGAAATGTACCGAAAGCATGGCTGCTTCTCTCCCAGTAGGAGAGATTGAACAGGTGGTTTTGACAGGTGTCCAAGTCGCACTTCAAGTTGTAGTTAACCTGCCAAAAACGCCCGTTCGCTGGCAGAACGCCAGTCCGACGGTAGTTCAAGGGGCATGTAAATTGCATTGCACATAATTTGCAATGACCCAGAGACCCTTGTTTGCCTCTTTTCAGTCACAATTTGTTAGGCCAAAACATTATAGATAGGTTCCATACCTTCTTTGATTTTATCTCTCTTGTATGAGTAACTTCACTTAAAACCCATCGTCATGACTTCCTCTAGGGATGGATAATGCTTCCTGTACTGCTCTGATATATCACCATATTTGCTATGCAACAACTCGACAACTTGACAGACATACTGATGTTACTTACAGTTGCAGAAGTCTCTGGTCTTTTTGCCATCTGTGTACTACTTAATGTTACTAGACAATCTGTTTTCTGTTTACACTGGTCTATGTCTGTCCAGTGTATGTGAAAAGTCCCATGATTTCGGCCATGTTGATATGGACAGGATGGAATTCTGAATCTATGCTAAAGTGCTCTTGTTTACAGAGACTGTTTTCATTTTAAAGTGCCATTTTAAATTTAAAACCCATCAGTGTGGATGTGGCCTCAGTTGCTGAATGATGCATTAATTCAGTTTAATTGGTCAACATCAAAGATAATCTTACTCTGATTTTACCAGGTATATATGCAGTCATCCTCCTTCTTTCATACATTTTCTACTTCACTTATCATCATATTAATTTTTTTGTGTCTGTAGTTATTAGTTGTGTGTGAAGATAGTTGTTTGATTAACCTTTATTTCATTAAGAACTTGATAATGTGGTTTTTATATGTATGAAACATTACGGCTACTGTACACGAGTCAAGAACTCATTAGCAACTTGTAGAAGTGAAACTGATTGAACTGGCTACCATTTTTCCTTTTTTGAAACGTGTAGGGTGTAGGGGGCTCTCTTGGCAGAAATGGAATATAATATTCATAACTTTGTTTTCATTTGTATATATAACCACCTGAAATGAAAAATTGTGTTTTCATGACCTTATAAGCCCTCCATATCCACATTGTGAGTGCTTCATCTTTCACCGAGTCCGCAATGTCACACCATCATGTTTTCACAGTAATGAACAAGCAAATCAAACTCTGGCTCCAGACAGTTGGCTGCAATCTCACAGCCAGATGCCACCAAACCCCACACAATGAATCTTTAAGTGAAATTCTGTCATTCAATGTAACATTTATTATTTCTCATAGAAAAAGTTGAACACAGTCACTGTCCTTCATCTTTTGTACCAGTGTATGTATTGATGATGCATATTTGTTAAGCCAATTAAGGCTTATTAATAATATGAATTCTACTTTGTTATTCAGGAAATATCAACAACTTAAATCACTTAATTTTTTGCATGCACTATTTATTTGATGGTATCCAAACATGAAATGGTTGTTGCACGTCTACATGTAACAGAAAATCGTGTAATAGTGGCAGTAGGTTTTTCTAAAGTCAACACTACTTCAAAGCTAACCTGATAATTTCAAAGCAGTTGTGTGCAATAAACATGAGCTGTTGTGTATCAGGGCACTAACAGAATGGTAAGAATTCAGGTAGAGGTTTTAAAGACCGCTGAAGGCTGAAGAAGAATGAAAGCAAAGAGTAGCAATACTGTGTAATACAATGGACCAACCAGTATGAATAAAATGAGAATAAAATCTTAATATTTTTTTACAAAGCTGTTGACAAACAGCCAGGTTACACATATTCTGCATGTGTCAGTGTCAATATATATGTCTGCATTTCATATCATTATGCTCATATCCTTCTCTCTCTCTCTATAGCTTACTCTGTGTGTCTGTCTGTCTAAGAGATGAATAAATCTGTGAGTGGAATAGAGAGACA
>NW_024613386.1:0-2045 GCF_008729295.1 Plectropomus leopardus
CTCTTTGCAATCATTTAATGACTTTCCAACATAAATTGACAGTCTCTTACAGTCTGAGCCCAGGGACCATCTCACTCCTCAGGCCCGTGCCCTGAAAACATGTTCAGTAATCTTTACATGACTGTGTAGTTGTTGTACCTGCTGCTGACGTACTCCTCTTCATCCTCGTCTTTCTGCGGTGGTTCTGGAGCAGGAGCCGGTGGGTGCTTCTGCACTATCCTCATACCACCTGCTTTTACTGTAACACACACGGGAGGCACATATATGGACACTGATTACCAGATGAACTGAGACAAATGGTTAAAAAATGATCAATGTATCAATAGCTAATTAAAAAACTGTGAAAATGCAAAGATCCCAGACGTAAAACAAAACATTTAGGACATATTGCATTTGGATGGTTAAGCAAGTATAAGACTTAACTTGCAATATAAATTCCATTTTAAAATTAACTAGAGCATACCTCTATATTGATTTACTTGGAAATAATCAAATGTTTAAGTGGCACACTGGTTAACAAAGTAAGTTCTGTCCCTTAACTGAAACACTAAGTTTAAAACGGCTGTAATGGCAAGGAGCCATCCTGCCATAGGGTCCTTGAGCAAGCCCCTAAATTGTCAGCAGCTGCAGAACAGCTGTTCTTTTTGCTGTCCTTGACCTCTGACTTCACTGCAGAGGTGCTTATTACAGAAAATTGAATGTCAAATGGTCTCCAGTGCTTCTAACCAGCTGCATGTTTGTTAAAGACTGAGCTGTATGTACTGCAGGCCTTGCACTAATCACAGGTAGGGTACGAGGGGCATGTGTTATCTTAGTTATCTAAGTGTGCTATCAGTCCTGCAGCTGCTGAGGCCCAGTGCCCTGCCACACTGCTCATGTCCACGTATGATTTAACTCAGCCTACATCCAAGGCACTGCCTATGATCTCCACGTCATCGCAACTAAAACCGCAACATTGTAACTAAAACCTTAACGTTAGATTGCGATTACCACTCGCTGCATTATCACCAGGATTAGTTGTTGTTGCAAGTTTTCGCGCCAACCAGGAAGTGGGGGAATATTCGAAATATGGCAAATTGCACAGCGTGAACGCCGAGACACTTTTCCAGTCGCTGGCATCTGCAAGTGTAGTGACTGCATAAGTACTAATCATCACCATCATCTGTTTTTTGTTGGTTCGAGACACTGCAAAGACACACAAAGGCCGTCGTGTTTTTCAAAAACAACACAGTAGGAGCACACGGAGCTTACCTGCAGGTAGATGTCCTCCTTTGGTTTCCACTTTCTCCTTCGGCGGCGATGACATGTCTGCACGGACCTGGAGTCTGCAGCAAGAATGATCTGGACGCCTCCGGGAAACAAAATTTCCTGCTTTATTCTGCCTCAAATTGTGGACTACACTTCAGGCTGGAACGTCAACGTGGCTTTTTCCTGAGTATTGTTTGGAAACGATGCGTGATGACGTCATAAGTAGGCGTCAGGACGCAAGGAGCGCGCTGACGTCAGTCGCAGCCAGCGTGTAATAAATGCAGGCTAAATGTACTTGAAATGTGTGGAGCTGTAGATCAATGTATCCAACTAAATACATAATCAAATGAATCTGTTTGATATTATGCTATATTTTATTCAAGATAAGACTGAAATTGGCATGTTGTATATCGTACATATTTTTTTATGCTTTTGGAAAGTTCCATATTTATAAGAAAATTGGTAAGAAAACAAACAGACTCTCACTTTATTAATGAATTTTAAACAATAAAGCACTATCTTATCTGATGTTAAGAACATATAACACTATGAAGACATTTAAATGATTAAATAATTGTAACAATATGAATATAACATGTAGCTAATGTAGCTTAAATGTATTTTTTATCTTGACTTTTTAGTTTTTGGCCAGGTATTTTTGTTCTTGTTTTCTGTTGTATTTCTATTTGTATGTGAACTTGTGTACAATAAAGAAACTCATTTTTTTAAATAAAGCACTTGAGTATATTGTGTACTGTGCACAACAGTGAACACATACAACATATATTAAAAAAAAA
>NW_024613387.1:0-2428 GCF_008729295.1 Plectropomus leopardus
AATTTATTTTCCTATTGTTTTTTTTAATTTATTTTAGGGATTAGGCCCATATTGTATTTCATTTTTACTACCCACACTGACACAACTCCATAAACAACATAATAACATAATTTTAACAATAACATAAACACATAATAGTAAGAATACCATAAACGCTAATAATGTAAAGTCTCTAAAGACATGCTCATTAACAAATCTGCAGAGGTGCAGCGAGTTTATCTCGGTGTGAAAGAATGACAAAATCAAACAGTTTCACAGCCACAAATAAAACTCTAGTGGAGAAAAAGTTTTATTTTTGTTGTTCTGACGTTTAGATGTATTGAGTTTATAAATACTCAAATCTGCCAGTTAAATTCACATCATTCGTCAATTTTTAATCTGACATATTAAATTAACCAAAGCTGCTGAAGTCTGAGCTTCATGAGAGAGAAACCCGAAAACCCTCCTCAGGTCAGCGGGGACAGGTGGAGGCTCGGGTGTCTGCTCTGCCCCCTGCTGGCCTGAAGCTGCAGTCAGACCTTTCTGTCCCGGCTCTGTTTTATTGGCAAATAAAAAATATAATTAAATCATAAAAATAAAGATGAGATTTAAAATACATTAAAATCAAAGTTACATTTACAGAGAGTATTTTCTGTGATGCAGAGCTGTCCCTCCTGACGCCTTCAGGGTGCAGAGGTCAGAGGTCAGAGGTCTCAAGGCTCCTAAGCCAAAGCTCCAGGGCGAACTTGGTGCCGGTGCTGACCCGCTCCACGTCCGGGCCGCTGGCGGGCGCCCGGCTCACAAACACCTCCAGAGGCAGAGCGGAGTCGGTCAGAGCTCCTTCTGCGGACACCTGAGACACGCTGGAGACACAGCAGGAGGTCAGAGGTCACAGCAGGAGGTCAAATGTGTGCTTCAGAATAAAAGCACCAGTGGTTCTGCTTTGATTTATTTCACTTAAACAGTACTTTTTTAACTTTTTTATAGCAGAACTTTATTATAACAGTACTTTCTTTAAATTTGTTATTCGAGTACTTTATTATAACAGTACTTTCTTTAAATTTGTTATTCGAGTACTTTATTAAAACAGTACTTTCTTTAAATTTGTTATTCGAGTACTTTATTTAACTTTATTATAAGAGCACTTTATTCTACTTTATCATAAATCCCTTTATTTTACCTTATTATAGCAATAATTTATGAACTTTTATTAATATAAAAGCAGCTACTTACTTTAACTTTTTTTGTAGCTGTGGTTTATTTAGTGGTTTAATATCTAAAAAGTGTGCCTACATATATATTGCGATATTATTTAGAGGTTATATTTCGCAGCGCTGATGCTGCATCATAATGACATTAAGCACTAACATTTATCTGGTAATCCAGAAACAAAACTGAAAAAAATCTCAGCATAAACAAAATTCAGTGTCCAAATTAAATGCAACTTTTTTTCCATGTAGCAGGCTTCAAAATAAGAGCACAGAAATTGTCCCTTTTTTCCATAAAAAAAAGATTCATGTCAATAACAAGTCAACATAAAGACAGCAAGTAGGATTATCAGGATCTGGTTCATGACACCAGGTCTACATCTCAACTACAGATAAGAATTAAAAGACAAAAAGTGGACATTTGTGCCAAATTTTAAAGAATTCCTTGGAGACATTCTTGAGACAGATGGACAGAGGGACAACCTGAAAACACAATGTCTCCGGTCACATCAGCATTAACAGCTGTAATACCTGACGCTGCTCTGCAGGCCGTCCACTTTAACCTCGCTGTCCTCTCCGTCCACAGCGGACACGATGGCTCTGGCCAGCCGGCTGTCCGCCCACAGACAGGCGCTGACCTCAGCAGGAGACGGGCTCAGAGACGCCTGCAGGGTGGAGACAACCAGAGGAGGAGAAACGACGGGAAGAACAAAGATCCTGCCGCAGGGAGCAGAAGTCGTACAGAGTCGGGACGTACCTGCAGCTGCAGGTGAGAGACGGAGGACCGCAGCAGCATGTAGATGACTATGTGATGTCTCTGAGGAAGTCCTCTGGACAGCATGGGAGGATACACAGACTGACAGACAGACAGGAGACAGAGGGGTTTATTTTAGTCAAATATGCCTGAAATCATCATTAATGCATTTATTAAAGCTGCACTCGTCCACACAAATCTCCTTTTGTTCTCTAACTACTGCAGATGTCTCAGAGGGACAGATCCAGGACACGTTAAGCCTGGCTTTCCACAAAGACTGTGAGCAGAGTCCTGTCTGTCTGTCTCACCTCCCAGAGTCCCAGTATTTTTGGAGAAACACCCTCTGGTTCCAGCTTCAGTCCAGTTTCCTCCTTTAACTCCCTGAGACCTGCATCCAGCAGCTACACACACAACAAGGTTTACTGTGCAGTCAGCGACAGTCTGCACGAAACTGAACACACGAAGCTGCAGTTCAAACATTTTCAAT
>NW_024613388.1:0-1145 GCF_008729295.1 Plectropomus leopardus
GGGGTTAACCAGAGTCAGAGAGAAGCTGGGTGTCTTAGACTACGACTGTTTAATGTCAGTGTGAACAGCACAAATCACATCTGATGTCTTCAAATCAGATTTGGGACACTTTGATGTGCGTTTCTAAATCAGTACAAGATCTGATTTTTACTAACGCAACCTCAGTCTGAACAGCCATGCGACCCTTTTCAGAATAAAACGTGACTTCAACATCACTCCCACATCGACATCCTTCTATGAAATGAAGAAAACTGTCCGTCTGTCCGTCTGTCTGCGTCCTTTTATGTCATCGATGGGTCGCCCGATCAATCTGAAACTGCATTGAAAGAGACTGACAAAGCCTTTTGGCTACCCTGTTCTCATCTGAACTCGTCAAATGGCGCCGCTCCATCAGTACTTTTAGTGTACCAGTGTGATGCCAAAAGCCACCTTCCAACACATGCAACAGGCACGGACGCATCACATGATCGCAGTCGGACAGAACCGGTGGCGTTGTTATCATACGCTGGCGGACTAGTCTGATATTGGCCACATTTTAAACAATAATGTGAAGAGCTACATTAGAAGATCAGATCTAGAGAACAAATCTGATACTGAAACAGTGTTTGTGAGTGTTTGGTACCTCCGGTCGCTCGGGCCGGTCCGCTGTCCACGCTGCCTCCATGACCAGAGTACCTGCAGTCAGGAGGAGCCCAGCCCACCTCACAGTGACAGTTCTGATTACTGTTACACACCTGGAACACACAAACAGCACACTGCAGACCTCACGCACCAAAACACACCCTGAAACATATTCACTGCACATTTACACGCAGAAACTTCACACAGCAACACGCTTTTGTATTTTTCACTCTTTTCCATGTGCTGTGAGGACAATCTTTTCACCAAAGCCCTCCAAAATATTCAACTGTAATTAATACGTCATGTATGATGTGAAAGACTTTTCTCACATTACTCCTTCTAGCCAAAGTCAAACTGACCCTTTAGGTTGATCATTGTCTTTAACTGAGGTTGTAAAATCAGATTAATCATCGTCCACTCACCCCGTGACCGTTACACTTGCTGCGACATTCGTCCACCCCGAACACCGACACATCCTGACACTTCTGGTTCAAACACGCCTAAAACACACATATAAAATAATA
>NW_024613389.1:0-1108 GCF_008729295.1 Plectropomus leopardus
TTTAAAATTATTTTACAGAATTATTATGGTTTTTACGCAATTTTTCCAAGGTCATCTACTTGTTTGCTTTTTAAGTAATTTTTCAGGTAATTTTCTTGTACTTTTTACTAATTTGTTGCTCATTTTTGGGTGATTTCTTGTGTCATGGCTCATTGCCTTTATCGCATGTTTTTGACAGAAATCAAGCGAGATTGCTCAGGTTTCAAAGGGTTAAATGGAGTCCGGTGGCGATTTAGTGGTGTTTCAAAAAGGATCTTACTTCAGTAAAAATATCTGTCTCTGTAGGGATCCTTTCCATAATGTCATAATAACAATCTGAGCCTGTCAGTGGCAAAAACAAGCACTTTTAGGGGACGTGAATGGATGGTGCACAATCACCCAATAATGTTACACTGCTACTGCTTCGTCCTCTCACTCAATATCAGACACATTTTTAAAAACTGCTGTCTCTCCATTCGTCACTTAGACATGAAAACATGGAAAAATATGACTCAGGTTGAAAAACTAAAAACAGTGAAAACAGCGGATGTACTGATCAGCTTCCTGAATGGAACAAACCTCAGTACTGTTTCCCGACTACAAGACCCGTTCACGCCAGGATGTGCTCGAGCCTGGGAATAACCGTTTATTTTCAGTTTGTGCCCTTCACTCTCTGATTCAGCCTGTTTTGTTGAAGTTTTCCCCATCTCTCCTTTTGTTTTTCCCTCTTTGTTGCACAGGATTTACCCATAAGCTCTCTGTAACTTAGCAGCAGTGGCACGTAAAATGCAGCGTTAAGCCAAAGCCAGGACTTTATCCACGGAGCACAACAAGAGCTGTAAATATGTTTTTGTAACAGCAGGGGAAATGTGTTGCAGTGCATAGATAGAAAAGAGTGCACCGGTGCTGAAAGGTAGAGCCGTGAGAAAATAAGACCTTAGTGTTGAACACAAGCCAGGAGATTAGCCGGAGAATGTGGTTCGCTGAGAGAAAATTAGAGCATTTGTAATGTAATAAGTGGCGGTTGGTGTACAGTATGCATGTCACAGCAAGTCACAAATCATATAATTATAATCATTTAATTTTGATTTTTTTATCCACATTTTTTAATGTGTAATTTGACACTTTA
>NW_024613390.1:0-1868 GCF_008729295.1 Plectropomus leopardus
ATATAATTAAAAATATTTTAAATAGAAATACTAGAATTTATAAGTAGTTTTTGTAGTTATTTCCCTTTTTTTGTTTTTTTTTTTTTTAAAAAACTTTTTCAAATAAATTTGGTAGATTTCTTGCACAAAATTAATGTCTTGGTAATATCTGGGTCATTTCTTCTGAAAAGTTGCCTTCTTCTCTTGAAGATGAAGTCAATTTGCCCAGATTTCAAAGGGTCATGCACAGTTTGTTACCTGTGTATTTTCATTTATGGATATGCAATTTGGCCATTAACAACAACAACAACAACAATAGTAGTAATTGTATACATGACAGCTTTTTGGCATTATTTTCCAGTAGACACATTTCTCCAAAGTAAGACAAAACTTTCTTTAAAAAATCTCAGGTATATTAAGAACAGAAAAAACAAAAAGCCATGTCTTTTTGACATAAATGGCTCTAATGATTTATTTATCAAATGTGTCAATATATCAATGACGTCATCACCTATTGTAGCATAAACAATAACTAAAGATCACATGATATGAGGTCATATATAATATTTTAGTGTAATAAACATGTAATGTGATGATATCAGCGTTTCCATTGTTGATTATATGATACATGTAGTTACATGCGTATTACGTGTAGTTAAAAATCGACATCAAATCCAGCAACACCGGCTTATAAACAGTTATTACCGCTTTGAGTCATTACTGCTAACTTTAAATGCACGGTATTGCTGAATCAAGTCAACGAACAGAATCGATTTTGGCTTCTAACTTCGGTAATCGATAGACTCGATTGTCAACTAAAGCGAGCTTGAGGACTAGCTTACAGGCTACTTAGCAAAGCGGAGAGGAGATGCTAACTAAACTTCGCAGCTCTGAAGTTAAATTTACGCTAAAATAACGACGTTAACTTACAGTCATGTTGGACGTGATGTGGCGTAAAACCAGATGTGGACTTTTGCCTCTGGGTGACCTGCAGGTATCGCAAGTGCCGTGAAAACCTCCAGAAATGTTTACCGACGTTACCGGTTAGCTGCTGAGTGTGAAGCTCCCTGTGGTCAACGAGGAAACAGGATTTCCGGTGTGGAAAAAAAGGAGCAAAACTTATTTGTAATTTGACTTTTTTTATATTGAGACGTTTTTAAGGGCAATTATGAACGCCGAATATGTTTATTTAGAGATAATATGACGTATAATGGAAACAAAATGTGCTGTAAAAATTTGCTTTGTTTTGTTGTGAAAGTTAACCGGTTCTACTTCTACTTCACTAGCTTCACCCAAAGCACCCGGGTGACGTTACTTTGTCTTTTTACTGCACATTTCAAGACTTTTGTAGTATTTACTCTATTTTTTACGTAGTTATTAGAGTAAATTATACAAGAAGAAGGTGAAATAATCAAAATATACACTCCGTAGATAATCTCCAAGTGCAGCCTGGCCGCCCCGGGAAACAAATCAAGCGCTTCTAAACGTATATCTTCTTCAAAATAAAAGCTCTGATGTAGAATTTTCTTAGTTTTTTCCTCTTCGCGGAATACAGATTTGACCGAAACGTACTTTTATTAACGAGTGTGACGGAGGCAAAAATCAATGAATAAATATAATAGTAATAAAAAGGAAAATGATAATTACTGAGGAGGCACAAAGAAATGTCCAAGGAACCTTTATTTATAGTTTCCTTGGTTCGTCCGAGTCTATTATGTTTCCATCTTCTTGGCGTTATTTTATTTTATTTTATTTTATTCTTATCATTTATTTGTTTATTTATATATTTCTACCTTTGTTTATTCACCGAGACACGGGGTCTAATTCTCAAGAGACTGCACATACAAAATTCAAGTGAAAGTGGAGACAAATTAAGAATACTAAAAACA
>NW_024613391.1:0-1176 GCF_008729295.1 Plectropomus leopardus
ATATATATAAACTTTTTAATTTATGTTTATTTCCTTCTTTTTGTGCTTTTATTGCTTTTATTGCTTAAGCTGTTATTGTTTTTGGTCTATTTCTTTGTATTATTTTATATTGACTTTTTCATCTTGCATCTTGCATTTGTCCTCTGGTTTTAGTTTTATTTGGCTGGGCAGCAACAGTGGAGCTAGCACTTATATTGGGCGATTAATCAGCTATTGGCTTTTTTTGGTACCAAACCATCGTTATTATATCGGCCTTTTTAAAATCCACTATTGGTTGACCGCGAGTCTATTGAGTCTTTGAAAATGGGTCACAAATATAAAGTTTATTGTTTTTATTTAAGAATACATAATTTCCTAAAATAGCTTTTCATGATCCTGGGTATTCTGTTACAGTGTGGACAGTTCAGCGAGAGAGTGACAGGAAAGAGGGAGAGAGAATGGGGATGACACGCAGCAAAGGGCCGCAGGTTGGACTCAAACGTGGGCCTCTGCAAAGACCTCAGCCTACGTGGAGTGGACACTCTCACTGAGCTAGAGGCCGCCCCACTCCTCAGTTTTTCACTTTGGGTTTTGTCACTACATTTAAAAAAAATATATTTTCATAACTGATAAATTTCACTTTTTCTTTGAACTCCTGTTAACCTTTTTTCTTTGTTTGTTCTACATTTGGATCCACATCCTGTACTTATCAGTGACACAGCTGGGTACTGTAGGTTTTAGCAAACATAACTAAAACATAACAGGAGTGAACAGGGAACTATTTTCAGCTGCAGATTTGGTGCCTTTGTGGGTATTTTTGGCATCAAGGTCGTATCTGTGGGGTTGACTTAAAATAAACCACAGTCTCCATGTTCTTCATAATGTAGGAACATGTCAGTGATGTGTTTTTTACTTTTTATGGACAACAATGGAGGTTTGCTGCACAGAGGATTAACCCTTTGAAACCTGGTTCAACATTAGTTTTCTTGTGCTGCATTCAGACACCTTTCACAAGCTATTTGACCCTTCAAAAACTGAGGCCAACTTGGCAAGAATTGTCTAACAAATTGCAAGAAATTAGTAAAAAGGGAAAATAAAATTAGTTTTAAAAAAGAGGGGAGGATTAATAAAAATAATCCAAAAAAGAGGGAAATGTCCAGAAATGTCCATTCTAATAATTTAATATTTAAAATTTTT
>NW_024613392.1:0-1395 GCF_008729295.1 Plectropomus leopardus
GTTACCAGCACATGAACGGCCCTTCAAAGTAATTAATTATGATTTGTAAATTGGGAAATTTTGCTGATACCCGAGTTGTGATTTTTGTGTAACACTTAAGGGCAGCAGAAATGGCGTAAAGCATGGCGTCACTGTCGACAATTGACGGTAAACAATTATAGATTTCAACATTTCGTTTCTAGAAGCGATCATTTACTTTTAACAGTTGCACAGTTTCGTATATGCATCTACTAGCTGTAGCAAGCAAGCAAACTTTTAACTCTAAAGCATTCCAGGTGACTATACTAACATTGATAACATTACTTTATAACACGAGTTGCAGATTTGACTTCTTAAATGCATAAACATGAAGGCAAAAGTCAATGTTTGGTCAATGGTGAGAAACTTATTTACTAATTCATGGATTAAATATCAATTTTTGGTCACATGTTAAGTGTAATATGGTATTAATGTTAACTGCTGTCTATGCGAAGTGACCAAGATTAAATAAAAAGATATCTAAAAATATATGATATAAAAATATATTCAAAATAAAATAATATATACAAGTNTATATAACTGATCATTTAAAATATTGTTCTCTGGGCATTTTTCCCTAGCTTTTTCAAAAATAATTCTCTAAATGTCCCTAATTTCTTGCAATTTGTGGGAAATCTCTTAACAAGTTGCTCACTGCCTTTTCCTCCATGTTTTTGAAAAAATCAAACCAATTTACTTTTTTATTTTTAATATTTGCTTAAAGTGTCTGAAGTAGTACAAGAAAGTAATGTTGATCCAGGTTTCAAAGAGTTAGTTAGGCCTGACTGTAAGGGCAAATGCTGCCTTCATGTGCTCTTTCGAAATATCATATTAATTGTATTCCATGTTGCGTTACCAGCACATGAACGGCCCTTCAAAGTAATTAATTATGATTTGTAAATTGGGAAATTTTGCTGATACCCGAGTTGTGATTTTTGTGTAACACTTAAGGGCAGCAGAAATGGCGTAAAGCATGGCGTCACTGTCGACAATTGACGGTAAACAATTATAGATTTCAACATTTCGTTTCTAGAAGCGATCATTTACTTTTAACAGTTGCACAGTTTCGTATATGCATCTACTAGCTGTAGCAAGCAAGCAAACTTTTAACTCTAAAGCATTCCAGGTGACTATACTAACATTGATAACATTACTTTATAACACGAGTTGCAGATTTGACTTCTTAAATGCATAAACATGAAGGCAAAAGTCAATGTTTGGTCAATGGTGAGAAACTTATTTACTAATTCATGGATTAAATATCAATTTTTGGTCACATGTTAAGTGTAATATGGTATTAATGTTAACTGCTGTCTATGCGAAGTGACCAAGATTAAATAAAAAGATATCTAAAAATATATGATATAAAAATATATT
>NW_024613393.1:0-10687 GCF_008729295.1 Plectropomus leopardus
AACCAGAGTTGGGACCAGGTTTCAGAGTCGCAGTCTTACACGCTTCTCTGAGCTTCCTCTAGCACAGTCACACACCCATAATGTGAATGTTATAAAAACAGTGTCTGACCCCCAACCACCTAATTTGTTTAAAGCTAAAATAAATAAAAGGGGAGTTGTACAAAAAAATCTCCTAAAAATTAATACATCTCCTGTCAAACAGCATCATAACAGGAGAATTAAATGCGGACTCTTGAATGTTAGATCCCTATCAACCAAGGCTCATTTAGTCACTGATTTAATATTGGATAACCAATATTGATTTATTATGCCTCACTGAGACCTGGCTTTGGCCTGAAGAGTACGTTGAATGAATCCACTCCTCCTGGTCATATAAATAGTCACGTTGCGCGGGACACTGGCCAAGGAGGGGGAGTTACTGCTATTTTTGATTCAAGCTTAGCAATTCACACTGAGGCTAAGCTAAACTATAGTTCATTTGAAAGACTTTTTCTTAGTCTTTCTCACCCATCCTGAAAACTCTACAGCCAATTCTTTTTGTTATAGTGTACCGCGCCCCCGGCCCATACTCTGAATTTCTATGTGAATTCTCTGAGCTTATATCAAGTTTCGTGCTTAAATCAGACAAAATCATTATCGTAGGGGATTTTAACATTCACATGGATATTTATAGTGATAGCCTTAGTTCTGCTTTCTCCACGCTTTTGGATTCAATTGGCTTCAGTCAGTGTGTACATAAACCCACCCACCGCTACAATCACACCCTCGATCTTGTCCTTGCACACGGCATCAATATTGAAGATTTATTAGTCTTTCCTGAGATTCCTGCTCTGTCAGACCATTATTGAATAACTTTCAATTTTTTATTACTCGACTACAAGCCTCTCAGTAAGAGTTACCACTCTAGACGTCTATCTGATTCAGCAGTGGCTACATTTAAGAAACTAATTCCTTCTGCTTTGACATCATTACCATGTCTTACAGAGACTGAGAATACTACTTACTTACTAACTTAAGTCATTCTCAAATTGACTGTCTCATTGATAATGCTACTGGCTCACTGCGATCAGCTCTCGACTCTGTTGCACCCTTCAAGAAGAAAATAATGAAACAAAGAAAATTAGCTCCATGGTTTAACCTCCAGATCCGCAAATTGAAACAAACATAGTGCGAAAATTTGAAAGAAATTGGCGTTCAACCAACCTGGAAGAGTCCCATTTAGTCTGGCTGGATAGTCTTAAAAGTGTATAAGAAGGCCCTCCGCCATGCCAGGGCAAACTATTACTCATCATTAATTGAGGAAAACAAAAACAATCCCAGGTTTCTTTTCAACACTGTAGCCAGGCTGACTCAGAGTCACAGCTCCATAGAGCCTTGTATTCCTTCGGCCCTAAGCAGTGACGACTTTATGAGTTTCTTTAATGATAAAATTATAACTATTCGAGATAAAATCCATCACCTCTTGCCCTTAACTGACCTGACCCCGGACTCAGATAGCCTGGATATGGCAGCAAGGCCTGAAATTTATTTGGACCGTTTTTTCTCCCCCATTGACCTTCGCCGACTCTATACTTTGATTTCTGCATCTAAGCCATCAACATGCCTGCTAGACCCCATCCCAACTAGGCTACTTAAGGAAGTTTTGCCCTTATTAGACAATTCTTTATTAGATATAATCAATGCGTCTTTATTAACAGGCTATGTACCACAGTCCTTTAAAGTAGCTGTCATTAAACCTCTTCTAAAGAAGCCCACTCTCGATCCTGAGATTTTAGCTAACTATAGACCGATATCTAATCTCCCCTTTATTTCTAAAATCTTGAGAGAGTGGTTGCTCATCAACTCTGTGACTTTCTCCAAGATAATAGTTTATTCGAGGACTTTCAGTCAGGCTTCAGAGTTTCATCATAGTACAGAGACGGCACTAGTAAAAATTAATAACGACTTATTATTGCTTCTGACACAGGTCTGGTCTCTGTTTTAATCCTATTAGATCTCAGTGCCGCATTTGACACCATTGACCATCAAATCTTACTGCACAGACTGGAAACTTAATTGGCCTTAAAGGAACGCACTAGCCTGGTTTAAATCATACTTATCAGATCGTTCCCAATTTGTTCACATCAATGATCAACCCTCCGCGCATACTAAGGTCTGCTTTGGAGTGCCACAAGGTTCTGTGCTTGGACCAATCCTTTTTACTTTTTATATATGCTTCCTCTAGGCAACATAATTAGAAAACACTCTATAAATTTCCATTGTTATGCTGACGATACGCAATTATATCTATCTATGAAACCAGATGAAACTGATCAGCTATCTAGACTTCAAACATGTCTTAAGGATGTAAAAGCCTGGATGAGCCGTAATTTCCTGATGTTGAATTCAGACAAAACTGAAGTTATTGTTCTTGGCCCCAAACACCTCAGAAGCTCCTTTTCTAACAATGTAATTTCTCTAGATGGCATTACCTTGGCCTCTAGCACAACTGTAAGGAACCTCTGAGTTTTATTTGATCAAGATTTATCTTTTGCCTCCCATATAAAACAAACTTCAAGACTGCTTTCTTTCACTTGCGTAACATCGCAAAAATTAGACATATCCTGTCCCAAACAGATGCTGAAAAATTAGTACATGCATTTGTCACCTCTAGGCTGGATTACTGTAACTTCCCTATTATTTGGTTGCCCCAACAAATCTCTTAGGTCTCTCCAACTGGTGCAGAACGCTGCTGCTCGTGTTCTAACGGGAAGCAAGAAAAGGGATCATATTTCTCCTGTTTTAGCTTCTTTGCACTGGCTCCCTGTGAAATCCAGATTGAATTTAAAATCCTCCTCCTTACTTACAAAGCTCTAAATGGTCAGGCTCCATCCTATCTGTCGCAGCTCATAGTTCCTTACCAACCCTCAAGATCACTGCGCTCTGAAAATGCAGGGTTACTTGTGGTTCCCAAAGTTTCCAAAAGTAGGATAGGAACCAGAGCCTTCAGCTACCATGCTCCTCTCCTATGGAACCATCTTCCAGTTTCGGTCAGGGAGGCAGACACCGTTTCAACTTTTAAGGGTAGACTTAAGACCTTCCTCTTTGATAAAGCTTATAATTAGGGCTGGCTCAGGTTGCCTGGACCAGCCCATAGTTAGGCTGACATAGGTTTAACCTGCCGGGGGACTTCCTATGATACGCTGAGCTCCTTTTCCTTCTCTTCTTAGTGACCCTCTCAATGCCGTTTGTTTACTCGGAAAAAATCATCCCATGTCCTTTAACTGCATTCAGCCATTTGCAAGCTTAGCTTAGCCTCAGTAGTTTAGCTTAGCCTTACATCTGTGATAGCCATGTGGTACTGTCACTACCTGGGGCTCGCGATTACAGAGCCTGGGTCTGTTGAACTGCACTACGCTAATCCTGTTGCCTCTCGGGAGCATTCCTGCTCCCTTGTTTCCTAGTTTTTCCTGGATCCTGGCCGTAACCTTGGCTGTGCCTGATCGTGGTGATAGCTGTGCTGATGCTGTGACCCTGCCTTTGGTTGTGCTCGTGCTGTGGCTGTACTGATACTGTGCCCCCCGCTCGCCCTGATCGTGGTCTGGTCCTGGTTGCGCCGATGCTGTGATCTTGCCTTTGGACACCTCCCTATCAACATATGCATGAGACTCTTATCATCACCCTCAACATCATCATAGAGTGCAATTTGATAATTTCACACCTATCGTTATTGTAATATGACATGCATCTGTTTCTATTATTGCTGTGCCTCTCTCCCCCCCTCTCCCCCCCCCCCCTCTCTCTTTCTCTTTCCTTTTTTTGCCATGATTGTATTTCATTTGTTATTTACGACATCTATTGCACGTCTGTCCGTCCTGGAAGAGGGATCCCTCATCATCCTCTACCGCTCTTCCTGAGGTTTCTTCCTTTTTTTTTTTCCCCGTTACAGGGGTTCTTTTTTTCGGGAGTTTTTCCTTGGGTGATGTGAGGGTCTAAGGGCAGAGGGATGTCGTACACTGTAAAGCCCTCTGAGGCAAACCATGTTTTGTGATAATGGGCTCTATAAATAAAAACAAAATTGTGGTCATGAATCTGTCCAAAAAAACTTCATTCATCCGTAATTTCAACTCAAAATTTTACACCTCCTCTCATAAGGCTGAAGATCAGTTATTTAAGTGAATTTAAGTGTTCCAGAGAGTACATTGTAGTTTGTTAGCATGGTAACAGAGCCTACTTTACATATCTCGCCTAACTAGGAAGTAAATATGTGAGTATTTCTTAACTATGAGGGACACAAAAATACTTCACCAACTTATACGTTTGATGACAGATTTATGCCCTGGGTACATTCTACTTTAAGTTATTTTCTGCAACATGTATGTCATGGAAATTACATTAAAATTTTTTTCTTTGATTTAATGCTTCTACAAATAGGTTATGCTTGACTTCAAATCTGGTGATAAAATTTTTAAGACTTAATGATGCCTCCAGCTAAAGGTAAGGTTGCAATCCATGCCCTTGGACGAAACTTCACTTTTTTGCAACAAAGTTGCCAATATGTTCACAACTGTTAAATTGATTTTAGCCTGCAATACTGGACAGCCATATCTGTACCACAACTACCTTTTTCGGTCATCTTAAGTTTTGCCTAACAGAAATGTTAATAACCATACTGGGGTGCTCAAATCTGAAAGTATCAAAATTTCAAAAATTTAACGTTTTGTTTACTTGGCTGTGTAGACCCAAGATGACTGAGATTTTGACTCTGCCTTTGGAAGTAATTCACCATGGGTGTTCTCCCTCAATAGCCAAAACTATCGTGGCGAATTTCCTTTCATTTCAGTTTTACACTTTTGTGCAATCAAGCCATGCTTCACACCTGGGATTGAAGACGAGGTTTTAAGACATAGGCAAAAAAAGGACCATTCAGGATTATGGACCTACAGCAATGATAGGCTGATATCATTTAATGAATTACAAAAAAACTATTGACCTTATCAAATATGACATGTTTTTTCATATTTATTGCTGTAAAGAAGATTTATTTTTATATCTCAAAAAACTCGCTTTACTCAGCCATGACCCCTTTCAAAGTTGGAAGAATTTACACTGAAGCATATGATTGGACAAGGACAAATGTCGATACTTCATAGAATGTTTGTTCACCTGATCTACAGATGATTAAGAGCCACCTGATGTAGAATTTTCAGATGAAGAACAATGAAGGCTCAAACACATTTGGATAGATCTCCACCATTCAGCTGGTTAAAAGTATGCTTGAAATTTTTTAACCATGATTGACAATTAAACTGCTGCCTCAAGCAGATAATGTGTTTTAATATTTTGGAGTTTAAGAAAACCCTTAACACCCTCTAAACTAAATCATTTTCAACTAGCAGAAATGTGGAAATGTGAAGTGTTTTAGAATTTTGGGAAGATGTTTTAGCTTTGATTTATCAGATAACAAACTTAGTACTCCCTGTCAGCCTACTTGTTCTTTAAAGAGAATTTTAAGCATTTGAGTCAGCGAGCACTTGCAGGCTTATGCCCTTTACAAGCTTAGAGAGCCATTGCTTTAGGATGATGGAAAAAATGTGACAAACCAAGTTTGAACAGTACATCAGAGACCTCTCGTGTTCAACATGAACTTTTGGACAAAACAGAAATTTTTGGCTAAATTTTTGAACAGTCCTGAATGCAATAGGCTTGCAGAAGGTCCTCTCTTTATGCTGAGTTGACTTAAAATTGGACAGGAGACAACTCAATGTCATGGACATTCTAAAGAAAATCACCAGTGCAGTGCTGTTATTAGTATAGGTAAAAAAAATGATATATATACTTATTGTTATTGAGTGCAAGTATGAGCCATAGGTCAACATGTGAACCCGTAAATGTGAAAGTGTGAAAGTAAACATCTAAATTGTTTTAACTGTTTCAACTTAATTTTGTCGATATATCTGTCTTTTTTTCTTATCATTATTATCATTTTTTCTCTCATATTTAGCACCCAATTCCAGTCTACAGCACAGTCTAATGCATAACATACTATTATATATGATTATATATCCATATATATATTATATCATATATACTATATATATATATATATATATATAAAATATTCATGTAAACAATGTTACTGAATTTCTTGTTTTTTTTGTTTTGTGTTTGTTTTTTGTTTTTGGGTTTTTTTGGACTAAGTCTGATCATTTAAGTTGTTTGTAATGTTTTGAAACCCAATCAAGGCACATTTTTTTAAAAAAGTATTTTATTTTAAATAAAATATATTTTTCTGAGTTAACAAACCTTTACTTTCAGTAACATTTTCAGTGTTGCTTTGCTTTTTGGTGACATTTTTACAGAACATTGTGTGGTTAAAACAAAGCATAAGAATTTATGATCTTTCTGATTTACATTAATTTTCCAGCATATTTTTAGAAAAATTTATTGCCATTTCCTGCTGTTCATAAAACTTATTTTATTTGCATGCTGTTCTTGGTGTTATTTGGACCTATTCAACCTATTACATGCTGTGAAACTTTGCAGTGCTTTTATCACTGGTCTTGGAGCAATAATATTCACTTTTTTGATTGTGGTGCTATTTATTTATGAAGTTTTAAGTAATTGCACTTCTTGCAGCATCTTATTTTATTGTGTTCTAAATCCGCATGCTGTTTGTATCTTTTGAATTGAAATTTTAAAATGTGATAATTTCTCTTATGTGGACCCCATGGCTATACAAGTTAACAAACCATTGATTTACAGCATCCCAATGATGAGAAAAATCTCTGCAAGGTCTTTGATTTTCCTTTGACGCCATTACATGACAAAAAACTCACGTGTTTAAGTTTATTTAATAGACATACATTTTATTTGATTGCAAACAGGTGCTTCTAAGTTCATTTTTTCCTTATTTTAATCAGCCTTTTTCTAACAAACATTTCAAATGCATATCTTCATATTCAAATCTTCTGTGCAAAAAGCAATGCCCATATAAAATGTTAAGTAGCATCATCTCTGCTAATAAGTTCTCTATTAAATTGAAAATCTCTTCAGTCTGTCACATATTCCATGTGTCAACTTTATTTTTAGTTTAGTTTAACCAAACTAATTTACAGTGTGGGTTACAGGATGAGCAAATTTAATACTCCAGATGTCCCTTTTGTCCCCCCAGGAATTCAAGCTTCAGCTTCTCCTGGGGTAAACTCCAGGAGTTCCAGCATACCAAAGGCCAGACAAGATATGCAATCCCTCAACGTGTTCAGGGTCTGCCATGATTTTACACCTCGTTAGCTAAATGTGACATGGAACACATGAACACGGGAAAACGGGAGGCATTGCTCATTGCCTGAACCAATAATTCAACTGACATCTTTTTTAGAATTGCCATTGAATGTCATCTGAACTGTCCTCACTTTGTTGCAAGGCATGCAACGGCTCATTCCATCCAAGTTCCCCCTTTAAAATGCTCCTCAGCCTATCTTTAAGTGTGCATTCACACAAACGCAAATGTTTTTTTTTGCATTGTGTTACTCATTTATAATGGTCGCAGTTTTTTTTTTTTTTGGAGCATTTTTGAAACAGCTATGGTTTGCCTGTTAACTAGTCAAAAGGCAGCTAACAGCTGAGCTTGGTTCGCAGTGAAAAACAGCAGATTGCTGAATGTATTAAATGCGCAGGCTCCGTGCCCTGAAACTCTTTATTATTTATCATGGCAGCACACTACAAGCCCTCCACAGTTAAATTTCAATAATAAAAGACCCAGTAAATTACTCAGAGTGTTTTGCTAATAAGAAGCAACTCAACAAAAACAGCTTACACGGGACACAAATTTCACACTTAAAATGCAACTTTATACAGTTTTGATCTTCGAGCCCTTCAGGTCCTCATTTGCCCTGTCCCTGTACATTTCCCGATAATGAATGACAGTCAGTGTCTCAGTGACATCAGGAGAATCTCACTGACAGTATGTTGGCTCTTACACAACCTCCTCCTGGTGCAAAACTTAAGTTTAACACAATCTCATGACTTAAGTTTCATTTCCTTGGCGCTGACTTGCCAGCTTAGCAGATAAACAATTCATTCATATGTGTGGAAGTACTTCACATAAAATGACTCCAACTGTGTGAACATTTTGTGAATGGCTGTTCTGAGTACAAGTCAAGAACACATCTGCTATCACAACCATCTTAAAACGAAATACCTGCTGCCAACAGCTAGCACTAGCAGCAATGCTAGCACCAGCAAGCAATGCCCAGCACATAGGCAGATGACGATCTTTTGTGTTTTTTTAAAGTGCCCAGTCATGGACAAGAGACAACAGCAGATAACAGACTTGCTTGTCAACTTTGTTATCAAGGATGTTCGACCATTTTCTGCTCTAATCTGGGACATAATGAAGTTTTTAGAGCTGGGCTATAATCTCTCACATGCTACACTTTAAAATGACATACACTTCCATGTACACAAGCTCCATGCAACTTTGAGGGTCACTGAAAAGTCCATAGAACTAAACAAATTTGCTCCTGGGCAAAAGCAATGCCTTTAGAATCATGTTAAAAAATAGGGCGGGCTGTGTGCCTCTCTGGTAGCGTCTCTGAGCTGCTCCTAGAGCGGGACCCAGCTAATCTTCTCCAACTTGCTCCTTACTTGACTGCAGTTTTCCCATTTTGGATGTGACTGACTGAAAACTCACATAAGCGATAAAAGCAGGGCTGAACTCATCACTCACAGCTGTCTCCTCCTCTCAGCGGTTTTTTCCTGTTTAATCACACAGCCGCTCACTCACTGTTAGCTGTTAGCTACTTTAGCATTAGCTCTGGTTAGCGATGGCTTCTCCCTGCTCTCTCCCTCTTCTGCTGCTCTCTCCTGCTCAGTGTCAGATGTTTAGTTACTCCTCTGCCTCCTTTAGTGATAGTGGTACCTGTAACAAGTGTAGTTTATTTGCTGCGCTGGAGGCGAGGCTTAGCGATCTGGAAGCGCGGCTCTCCGCACCATGGAAAATCCCTCTTTAGCTGCGATAGTTAGCAAGCCCCCTGTAGCCGGTGCGGACCGACATAGCATAGCCTCTGCTAGCCGTCCCCCCGGCAACCCCCGTGCAGCTGGGAGGCTGGGTGACTGTCTGAGCGAAGCATAGTAAGCCGAAGCCCACGGTACACCCCCCCCCCCCTTCACGTTTCAAATAAGTACTCCCCTGCTCAGCGACACACCCCTGAGGACACAACCCTGGTCATTGGTAGCTCTATTTTGCGAAACGTGAAGTTAGTGACACCAGCGGCCATAGTCAAATGTATCCCTGGGGCCAGAGCGGGCGACGTCGAGTCAAATTTGAAGCTGCTGGCTAAGGCTAAACGTAAATACAGTAAGATTGTCACGTTGGCGGCAATGACACCCGGTTACGCCAATCGGAGGTCACTAAAATTAACATAGAGTCGGTGTGTGAGTACGCAAAGACGATGTCGGACACCGTAATCTTCTCTGGACCCCTCCCCAATGTGACCAGTGATGACATGTTTAGCCGCATGTCATCACTCAACCGCTGGTTGTGTCGTGGTGGTGTCCAGCAAATGATGTGGGCTTTGTTAATAATTGGCACTCTCCTCCTTTGGGGGAAACCTGGTCTTATCCGGAGGGATGGCATCCATCCCACTTTGGATGGAGCCGCTCTACTCTCTAGGAATCTGGCCGAGTTTATTAGAGGCCCAAAGCCATGACAAACCAGAGTTGGGACCAGGTTTCAGAGTCGCAGTCTTACACGCTTCTCTGAGCTTCCTCTAGCACAGTCACACACCCATAATGTGAATGTTATAAAAACAGTGTCTGACCCCCAACCACCTAATTTGTTTAAAGCTAAAATAAATAAAAGGGGAGTTGTACAAAAAAATCTCCTAAAAATTAATACATCTCCTGTCAAACAGCATCATAACAGGAGAATTAAATGCGGACTCTTGAATGTTAGATCCCTATCAACCAAGGCTCATTTAGTCACTGATTTAATATTGGATAACCAATATTGATTTATTATGCCTCACTGAGACCTGGCTTTGGCCTGAAGAGTACGTTGAATGAATCCACTCCTCCTGGTCATATAAATAGTCACGTTGCGCGGGACACTGGCCAAGGAGGGGGAGTTACTGCTATTTTTGATTCAAGCTTAGCAATTCACACTGAGGCTAAGCTAAACTATAGTTCATTTGAAAGACTTTTTCTTAGTCTTTCTCACCCATCCTGAAAACTCTACAGCCAATTCTTTTTGTTATAGTGTACCGCGCCCCCGGCCCATACTCTGAATTTCTATGTGAATTCTCTGAGCTTATATCAAGTTTCGTGCTTAAATCAGACAAAATCATTATCGTAGGGGATTTTAACATTCACATGGATATTTATAGTGATAGCCTTAGTTCTGCTTTCTCCACGCTTTTGGATTCAATTGGCTTCAGTCAGTGTGTACATAAACCCACCCACCGCTACAATCACACCCTCGATCTTGTCCTTGCACACGGCATCAATATTGAAGATTTATTAGTCTTTCCTGAGATTCCTGCTCTGTCAGACCATTATTGAATAACTTTCAATTTTTTATTACTCGACTACAAGCCTCTCAGTAAGAGTTACCACTCTAGACGTCTATCTGATTCAGCAGTGGCTACATTTAAGAAACTAATTCCTTCTGCTTTGACATCATTACCATGTCTTACAGAGACTGAGA
>NW_024613394.1:0-1250 GCF_008729295.1 Plectropomus leopardus
AATAATATAAAAATAGAAGTTTTGCTGATGTTTTATGGAAACTGCAGAGTGGAGGGTGACTGCAGTCAGTGTCTGCAGAAACAACTGAAACAAAACAAACTACAGCGCGTCTTGTGTTTTTGGTAGTTGTGAAACAATGAAAGCGATCTGGTTGTATTTGAGATATCGACGCCAACAAAAACACCACTTTGAGACGCAGTTGTCTGTTTCCACTTTAACGTGCACAGAAAACAGCGAAGGAGGAGTTAATCTGAATGGACTGGTCTCTAAGGTGAGCGCTGGTGAGCGTCGCTCTGACTCATCTCGAACCCTCTCCGTTCCCCAAAAACCAGCGCAAGAACAAGTGGAGAGATAACACCGGCTGCTTTTGCTCCTCTGAAGTCTGGAGTTGTGACGCTGAGACTGGATGACACATGTTTGGTTGCCCGAGGCAACAGAAACAAAGTCAAACAACATGTGTGTGTGTGATCCAGGAAGCTCGACAGCCTCCGTTACTTTTGTCAAACAGCAGACTGCAGGAAACGTTCAATAAGGTTAATTGCAGCAATGTGTGTGTGTTGGAGGCGGCTGTAATTAGCTCCGCTGTGATTTCCCCGCTGCTTTGATGAACTCGTGAACATGAAGCGGTGGCACTGGGAGAAGCCTCGAGGTCGACTCCGATCAGCTGATAGGGAGACGACAGTGACGCGCCTCCTTTGATCTCGCCGCAACTCCAACTAGCACATTATCTCACATGCAAATCACACGGCTCAGTTTAACTCTTTCACACGGTTACATCATGACGTGCAGCAAAGAGTCTGATTTCTTATTAATGTCCTCGCATGTTCATTCTGTGTGCAGCTCAGAGTCACATCCATCCTAATCCGACTTTACTCGGAAAACAGCTCATCTGTTACACTGCAAAGGCTCATCTCCAGAGCTTATTTTTCTGTTGCACCACTAATATTTTAATAATTTAGGTCACTTTGTCTACTACACTGTTAAAAAAATAAAAAAATAAAATCCTAACAACTAATCCAACCTTTACGCAGCCAAAACCCCCAAAACTTCATGTTAATTATGATTTTTACAGTTCACTGCAAAAAATAAATGCTGATGGGTTTTGGGGGGTTTATCACGTCGGTTTTTATGTATTTTGTAGTTTTTCTACAATTTCTAAAAATAACTTTATTTATTTTTAATTATTTAGCTTTTAAAATGATTATTTTGTATTTTTTAATATTTTGGGAAAATACAAAATATTAAAAAAT
>NW_024613395.1:0-3717 GCF_008729295.1 Plectropomus leopardus
GCAGCTCAAAATCCACTTATGAACGACATGGATCAAAGGTTTCATGCTGCTTCAGTTTTAGAAATACATTCATCCTCACAGATTTATCGTTTCTATATTTCAAAGTGCCCGTTCGCCGGAGAAATGAATTTGTTCTGTGTATCGAGCTGCAGCTCTGTCAAAAAAAGACGAGGCGTGCACTGTTGTTAATTTCTCTGAGGCTTTTGAAATATGCCGTGACGTATTTGTGACTGAGATCAGTTCAGGTTTTATTTATTGCTTTAAGATATATCTGATATTTAAACTCTGCGTCTGTATCTCCTCAGAGTTTTATGACTTTATTTCTTTCTGTCTGTCCTCTTCCAGCTGAACATGAGCCAGTTTCAGTCCAACATCATCGTCTACTTCGGCCTGTTCAACGGGACAGACCCTAACCCGTCTCAGGAGCCCGGTTACATCATCATGTCGTCTTTTCTCGTCTTTTACAAGTGACGCCGCTCTGTGAAGCTCTGCATTGTGAATGGTGATTTGAAGTAATGACTGTGTTGTGTGCGCACAATCAACGTCAGAGATTAAATTTCTATTTTCCTACTGCTTTCACCGACTGTTTCCATTCTGCCTGCTCCCGTTTCATGAACTTGCGCAGACAGGAGGTAACCTTTAGGCTCGATAAATGATTTAAAAAGTTGTTCTTGTGGAGAATATAACCCGTCAGGCTCGCCCAGCACAATCGGCCGTTTGCATTTTGTCTCAAGACGTTACCTTGAAGTCGAGCCTGACAGCTTAATAGGCTCTCATCGTGCTTTTTTTATGCTCCGAGCTGAAGTCGCTCTGAGAGCATCGGCCTCACCTCGCTAATTACACGTCATCAAGTCCGACTTGAATCTTTGAGGTGAGGAGCGTGTTGCTCAGTGAGTCAGCTCCTTGTGCCTCTTACTGTCGTTTTGTTCTTGTCTTTTATCAGACGTTCGTGCAGTGCAGAGGGGCCGACCGCAGATGTGGAAAATTATCCAGAGGTTAGACTGCTGCTGCAGAAGTATCTGTAATACCAAGTATTTATTATAAGTATGTGATTAGAGAAAAAAACTAATTATGCGCCATGCAACATGTGACATTACATTAAAGGAACACTGTGTAGGATTTAGTGATTTAGTTTTTACAGGGAGACGAATTATCGACAGAGGTCTCATCTTCAAAGCAAAAAAGCACACCCAGTGATTTAACGGTCTCAGCAGGATTTTGTGATGTGTTTGGTTTGTCCATTCTGGGCTGCTGTAACACCAAGACGATCTCCGTTAATGAGGACCTGCTCCTTATGTAGATATAAACAGCCTATTCTAAAATAACTGAGATTATTATTTTCAAATGTTTATACACTCATGAAAAGACACTTATTAGATTATATTTAATTTCTGCAGATATATCCCCGTAAATCCTGCACACCGGACCTTTAACGTAGCAGCTGCTTTGGTCCAAAGTGACTTACAATAATGATTTTCCACCTCCAGTGCATGAAATTATATGTTTATTTGCTTTGTTTTTTTTTCCTTAAAAGACATTTCACAGTAATAAAAAACATAAACAAAAAATGTAAGACATTAAGTAAAAAAAAAAAAAAAAAAATCATTGCATCATACAAAGCGGTTACGTTTTCGGAGTAGAAATGTTAGTGGTTATAAAATGTGTTTTCCACAGTGTGTCAGTAACATCACAGGTATCATCTTTTCTGCTTTAGCTCAGCTCGGTTTACACGATTAACACACAACTCCCAACAGGAAAAAAACAAAAACATTTAAGAGTATTTCACCTACTGAACAATTTAAAACTTAAACTCCATTTCAGGCTAATTTGGTTTAATGTCGCCTCTTTTATCTTCCCTATCCGTGTCGACGAAGCTACAAGTAAAATACTAAGCTGCTGAAGTTCATGTTGAAGTCGCATCTGTCGTCGCAGCCGAATGTTTTGTTGGTGGCCACAAGTTATCGAGTATATTCAGACCTTGACGCAGGTTTCTCTGCAGCTCTTCTCACTCTCAAACTGGTTGCTGTTTCCCAGACAGCCTCCGAACCAGAACTGAGCGCAGGAGTTAGCCGTGGCGTCGTAGTACCACTTCACCACGTAGTCCCGGCACGGTCCTGGATCCAGCACGTGGCTGCAGCGCTCCGCTAGAGACAACCCCAAAAAAATAAAGTGTCAAATTTGGCCACATGGTCCCATGTTAACCCTGGACACCTGGATCCGCATCAGTTTTTCAGACGCCTTTTACAAGTAAACTCTAAAACTTGAAAAAATCAGTACGATGTCTTTAAAAAAGACGTGAAAAAAAAGCTGTGAGCAGCTTGTTATGAAATATTCACAAAGTGAGAAAATTTAGAAAATCATTTTAAAAAAAGTATTTGGGAAAAATGTCTGGGGAAAAAGAAACATGCTGTGAAAAAAACACATTTATAGATACATTTCATAATTACATAAAGAAAACATTATTTTTCCAGGTCAGTTCCTTTTGTTTTTATTTATTTATTTGATTAATTATAACTAATTTTCAGGTAATTTTCTTGAACTTAACTTATTAAGTTTTGGCACATTTTTTTTTTTTTTGTTGCTTGCCTCTATTCCCATGTCTTTTAAAGAAATTGTGCCAATTTTCCCAGGTTTCAAAGGGTTAACTGGCTATATTCTCTTAAAATGACATATTAAGGAGACCTTTCAATGTTTCTTATGTCTTCACTAACTTGTACAGCCAGCAGATGTTATACTTTTTAAATCCTATGTCCCAAAATGTGCCTAAAAATAAGGTTTCTTATTTTTAGGCATCGATATTTCCACAGCGGCTCAACAGATTTTTACCATTTGAACTATTTGAAACGTCCATATTCTTTCGTCATTTTGCAATAAATGCCCCCCCACCAAAAAAACCCCCAAACTATCTCTTGCATTACAGAATATTTGGGGGGATTTTTGTTAAAATCAGACATTCATGCTCCAATAAAATGTCAGCGAGGTAAAGTTTACCCGTTTTGAGCTTATCCCTCAGCCCTCGAACAGGACATTTCAACCAATCATGTCTCTGTCCTGCAACTCTTCCACTCTTACCTGATATGTAGGTGTCAGAGGGCAGAGGAGGAGGAGTCGGAGGTGGCGCCGGTGTCTTCTTCTCAGTCGGGGTCTTCAGAGTGGGACCTGCCGGCCCGATGGCTCCCGTCATCACCACATGGTGGTTCGGCTCCTTCACGTCAAACTGTGGGAGGAACTCTGTGACGGGTCTGAAGGGTTCCCTGTCGAAGAACGGAAATCTCTGAGTCTCTGAGGAGCTTCTGTCGTCCGTCTTGGGTCTCTGCAGAGTGATGGGCTCTCTGCCGGGCTGTGGCACCAGAGGGCCGGGCTGTAACGGAGCAGAGGGATTTAATCTGCTGTACCTTTAATTATCCAGGTAAGATAATACAAAGGTGGCGTTACAACACCAGCTCCATCTGCTACATGAAGACCACTAAATGTGTTGAAAGCTACAAAAGAAAAAGTCAACCTTAACGTACTAAAATCCTAGAAACACACTAAAAATCCAGAAATATCCTAAAATCCTTGAAATGGCCTAAAATCCTAGATATGTGCTAAAATTCCAGAAATATCCCAAAATCCTTAATAAAATCCTAAAAAATCCTAGAAATGTTTTAAGACCTAATGTCCTAATATCTTTAAAATATCTTACAATTCTGTAAATACTTGAAACCTTATAATTAT
>NW_024613396.1:0-2072 GCF_008729295.1 Plectropomus leopardus
GAACATGTAATCAGTTGCACTCCACTACAGCAAACACATATGAAAATCCAGTTTGGTGTTTTCGAGACACGGCTGCTTCTCTGCAGCGTTCACCAGTTAAGGACCCGGACTTTGCTCCCGGTGATCGTCTGGCTCAAGGTCTCCTCTTATCACTGAACAGTAGTATCAATAAACTCAGCTGTTGTAAATCTTTTCACAATTTAAGTGCTCGACCAATAAACGAGTTCTCACTCTGTCAAATGTTCAAAAACTCAGTTTGTTTGTGCCAAGAGAAGCAACGGTGCGTCTGAGCTCTGGCTCTCAGGAACCAGGCCTGTGAGATAAAGATGATCTCGACACAGTCGACTGTTATAATAAAACCATCTGATGCCAAAACCATGAAACTCAGTTTTCTCTTGTTTCAGAGTAACAGCCACATTCTCTTGTGTAGGTCAGTTTATGCTGCACTTTATAACTGTTTGAAGCTGAATTAATTGAATCTTTTTTTATCTCTGAATAACACAATAACTCATTTTTAGAGTCCTGCGTGTGCAGAAAAGAACTTTGCACTTATTTGATTTGTTATCTTAAAATATCCTCGTTTAATGGCTGCAGATTCTTGTGTTTCTGTTGCCCTCCTGTGGAGAGTCGGTCAGTTACAACTCGTCCAAAGAGTGATTTTTGCACAAGCTGTAAGGTGTGCATGCAGCAGAGGTCAGATCAAATGTTGCAAGTCTCAAGTCTTTGCACTGAAATCCCAAATCAAGACATTTAAGTCCTGAGTCAAGTCCCAAGTGAAGGCTGACAAATCCCAAGTCAAGTTTCAAGTCAAAAAGTTTGAGTTTTGAGTCTTAAACAAACCTTAACGCGCTCTTCACCCAATGTGACGCCACTTTACCAACAGATTCATGATCTATTTCATTTTTAGAGCTGTCAGATAATTAATTCTTTTTATGACGATTCATTTCAGAATTTTATTGACCCCTCGAAAACTGAGAAAATTGGCAATGAGCAACTTAACAAAAAAAAGAGCAAGAAATTCAAAAAACTTACCAAAAACAAACAGCCAAACCGCAACAAAGTTTAATGTTTCATGCGAGAACCGTTGGCGCGTAAAGGTGAAGCCGAGATCACCAGCCTGATCTCATTCACAAGTCCTCACATACCGCCACTTTTGTACTGATTTTGGCATAAGATCCAAACAGCAAAAGTCACTTTTCATGGCTGTATGATACGCCATACAGCTGGACAACACCCGCCGAGGCATCCGAAAAAAGCGCATTATTACCAGATTTTAATGGCATGGCAGTTAGATAGATAGATATACTTTACTGATCTCAAAACTGACAAATTGGGGATTAAAATTAAATCATTAACTCTGACAGCCCGAGTACATCTACGTCAGTTTAATATGTTTCTGTTTTGTGTTCAACTCATACGGAAAATGTTCTGCAATTTTCTCTGACTGACTCAAGTGTTTTCAAGTCAGAAGGTCCAAATGTAGTCACAAGTCCAAGTCCAAACGGAGTCTAAACTTACCCTCTGAGCGACTAAACCCTGGTCCACTTCACGTAAAGAGTCTGAGCCCGGAGCCCGGTGCCCGGAGCCCGGAGCCCGGAGCCCGGAGCCCGGTGCCCGGAGCCCGGTGCCCGGAGCCCGGAGGTCGGAGCGGCTTCATTCCTCCGGTGGTGAGAGCTGCCGGCTGTGTCTCCGAGGTGTCTTTTAGAAGCCTCTCTGGTGTTTTTACGGGACTTTGTTCAATAAATCCGTGCTGATAGATCCGATATTGGGCGACTTCCGTCCATATTTGCTCCATATTTCGATGATAAAAGTACATTAGCATCGATGCTAAGCGCCATATTGGTTTCCCATGGTTCCTTTGGCGAGGTCAGAGGTTTGTTTTGGTCTTGTCGTCCAATCAGAAGACGATCAGACGATTGTATCCGCTTACGTAGTCATACGTCATCCGAAGCAAACTGCACTGTGATTGGCCGAATCCATCTGTATCTATCGCTCTGTTATTGGCAGCGCCTCGTGCATTAGAATAAACTCAGGTAACCCCGAAAATAATAACAATAATAATAATAATTGCT
>NW_024613397.1:0-1212 GCF_008729295.1 Plectropomus leopardus
TTAAATTATTACAAAACTAGAAAAAAAACACCCCAAATTTCTAACTTATTAAAAAAAATACAGAGAAAGAAAAAAAAAACAGAATTATGAAAAAGATAGAATAAAACACCTCAAAATTCAAAATTAAATTATAGAAAAAGAAACTCGAGAAAGATTTAAATTTTAATCAAAACATTTAGCAATTAAGTTTCTGTCAATCAACTGATTGCAGCTGTACTTGTGTAAATCTTCAGGTAATTTAATTTACACATCAGAACACCATATTTGGTTTTTTTTTCATTTAGTGAAGTAAAAAGTACAATATTTCCCTCTGACATGTATCGGAGTAAAAGTACAGGATGGCATTAACAGAAAAAGTACCTCAAATTGGTACTTAAAGACAGTACTCGAGTAAATGTACTCGGTTACATTTCATTATCATCGGGTAAAATTTGTTGATTTTCTCAGCCATGATGGCAAGTTGCAGATGAAAGCTGCAGAAAAAAACTATTTAGCAGATTTTAAAGCAAAGTTTTTTTGGTTTGTTCTGATTTTTTTTCCAGAGTTGCATTCAAGGACACTCAGAAAGCTGCGATTTACATCTTGACTGCTTGAAAGCACCACATTCATGGTCTCAAAATTAAACCCAGACTACAAACAAAACGCACATATGGCTGCTGTGAAAACTCTGAAGTGCATATTGTTTGCTTGATTAAAAAAACAAACAAAAAAAATAGCTGTCCTGCAGCCAAGTCTCAAAAACCAGATGTCGGAGTGTCCTTGAATGCACCAACAGGGAGAGTTTTCCAAACCCGCCGCTCTCAACTGTATCATCACAACAACACAACAATAGAAAAACACACTGGTGGTGCGTTCAAGGACTCTCCAAAGTTGGTTGACAGTTTGTTGCTGAACACCAGCCAAAAGTCATGATTCTTGTCACGCCATCCAGTGAGCTCCTGTGCGTCAGATACCGCCAGAGAGCGTTTTTAAGTTCCTGTATCATCATGAGACAATAATCTAACTCTGACAACACATACGACTGAATTCAGGCCATTGTGATGGATTTGGACTGGGTGCTACTTTTATTAGAAGTAGCTCTCAGCCCGTCAGTCGGCGGAGGACCGAGCGCTGGCGGCGGCACGGGGAGGACGCCGAACACGATGATACACAAGTTTCCCTTTATTTTCATCAACTAAAGTCTGAATCAGGTGATGTGGAGGTTCACACTGT
>NW_024613398.1:0-1880 GCF_008729295.1 Plectropomus leopardus
TCTTCTCCAGGGGGCTGGAGCTCAATAGAATCCCAAGGAGCAATTTTAATGGTCCTTTATGTGGGTCAGTCCAGCAGGTTTGCTATCAAAATTTCAACAGAGCCTCCGTATTACTGTCCAGAGGGGTTCACCGTGGCATTAAATATATAGGCAGAGGATTTTTCTGGTGCAGCATTTCAACATACCTCAGCTTAAAATGGTTGAACTAAAGAGAGAGACTGACATCAACTTAAAATTTCAGCAAAGCGCCTGATCAGCCTGCTGCTGATTGAGAATCAAACCTTGGTTCATCCCATCTGTAGCTGCACATACAGTAAATACAATATGTGCGCATTTTTTTCCATGTCTTTCTGCCGATGTGTGTCTTCAGGCAGGGAAAACCTAGAGATAAACTCAAATCTTAATTCTGACCACATGCAATGGCAGCCCACCTCTCAGCTTTACACAGAACCCAGATTTTTTTGTGACTCCACGACACACAATCCTGAATTATAAGTCTTAGCTGTGAGTGCAAAGGTCAGCCTTCCAGCAGTTCCTATTTCATCGGTGCACTGCTTAGACGCACCAAAAAAACTGTGTGCTCATGACACCAGTGAAATATTGCTGGCCTAGTTCCTGGTGGTATAAAGATTAAATCATCTGAGGCAGCCACCTTTGTAGCAGCAATGAGAAAAAAATTATCAAATAAGGTGTGTTATTATTGCACACAGCTCTCATCTTCTATCACTCAAAAAGGACTTGACACTGTGTAATGTGATGTATTAGAGCCATCAACCTGCAACAATCACACCATGTTCTTAGAGATGCTCCCTCCACTTTTTTCCCCAGCTGCTCTAGTTATCCGTTATGACACTTTTGCAAAATCCTCAGTGAAAAAAAATCTCTTTCTTTATATACAACTGTGGTGCCACAAGCGTGTCAAATGCTCGTCTACCAAACAGAGACGCAGCGCGCTGTGGCTGGACGAGTGTTGGCTATCTTGCCAACACTGCACTAAATATTCATTACAATAATGGAAGTGAGGTGGACGCAGGAGGGCAGGATGCCACGTGTTGTCTTTGTAACCACACAGGCTGCAGGAATGGTGCTGCTGCAAATGTCAGTGCACACAAAGAACAGGACATTGGCTAAAAAATTCAGCATAACAACTAATGGAAATCCACAGCAAGTTTGGTTTGCATGTCTACTTGCGAATGGCTGTTTTGCAGTTTGATGATGTAAGCAAAGAAATATGTGCTTACATCGCCAAATGCAAAATATGTGTAGTGTAGTGTGTGGGGCTGGTAAAGGAGCCAGAGCTGGTCATGCTGCCTGTGGTTTAAGGGTGCCAGCTCCCTACAGGGATGGAGGCTGAGCTGACAACAATGCTTTATGCCTTTCTATACTTCTTTTCCCTCCACTTGTACCCTGAGAGAAATTAAAAAAAAGTCAGACAAAAAACAAAGACAGCATGGTGCCATCACCTGAGCGCCACTGGGCACAGCCCACGTGTAGCAACCTGCGGTGATCAGAATCGTCTCAAGGCGGCCTTCCTTCTCTACCTGACACGAACTCCCCCCAGCACCCAGCAGGAAAATGGAGATATTTAAGAGAAGTGCAAGGAGGGCAATAAATGTCCCTTCTTGTCAATAACACCACCAGTGTCTGAGCCATCCCTGGCTCTCTACCAACAATCACTACTTCATACTAAAATGTTGCTTAAAATGTTTAACAAAAATCGAGGAAAAAGAAGATTTAGTATTGCAGTTGTATATAGTTGAGGGACTTGCAAGAGACATTTTTCAATGGAATGATTAAAGCACCCTATTGCTGCCATGAACAATACATCTGCAGCCATATAATGATTTTATATTTTTTAAGCTGGACCACTGATCAGGAGC
>NW_024613399.1:0-1246 GCF_008729295.1 Plectropomus leopardus
TTTGCCTTTACCCTGCTTGCTTCACTTCGCCCCCCTCTCTCCCTCTCTCTTCTGTGTGCCAGCACAGAGGAATCTCCCCCAGGGCCGTCCTAATTAGGCCATAAAAACCAGGGAAGTGAAGGAATAAAAGAGAACAACCTCATCATGTCGCCCTGCTTTAGCGCCTCATAAGGCTGCGTACCACTGATAATTACGGCAAATGAACAAGATTGAAGCAAAGAGATGTATAATGTATATAAGTACGCACAGTTAGATTGGGGTAGGGTAGTGGGGGTGTATGTGGCAGCTACATATACCTCCTGTTATGCAATCAAAATATGCTGAATGCGTCTTCACAATAGAGGAACATGCATGCTATTTTGGGCCTGTTTCTTGCATAGAATCTGCTTTTAAGATTCAAGTGCTCCACTGTCTTTGTGGACCAGGAATATGTTTCTTTGTGCAAGTGTAGCACACATTTCTGAAGCATGGAATAAATTTGTAAAAGTATGTCAATGAGAAGAGAAAATTTGGATGTTTACATTATTATAAATATTAGGGCTGTCAAATGGTTAATTTTTCAAATTGTGATTAATTGCAGAATTCCTATAGTTAATTACAATTGACTGCAATTCCATTATTTTGCAGTCAGTACATCCATATTGACAAATATTTCTACAGCTTTCCAAGGTACAAGGTAGATTTATTTGTCTTTTTTTAAAACATATTAAAAAATTACTGTTCATACGTTCCTTGTTCTGCTTATTGAATGTATTATTATCATTGTGGTAAATATTTATTGAGGTTAACAATTAAAAAAAGGTATTTTAAAAATAGGCCAATGCAAACAGGAGATAACCTGCAGTCTAAACAACAAATTATGGTGACACTTTTTGTGACGACCATAAAGCGCATTTTGAGGGCATTCATACTGAATTTGAAAGCATTCATGATTATGTGACTTATATAATTATCAAGTTCAAGTGTCTTATGGATGCTCTTGACTAGCATTAAGCGAGAGGTCAACTGATGGAGCTTAGAAACAGGCTACATTATGACTACCTGTACCTATACTCACCTATACACGATCAACAAACAACTGCAGTAAGGACACAGACAGTGCTATAATAGGTCATGCATTATCATAAGTTATTGTTGTATTTGCATTTACATTATATTATTTTATGCTTCATATGCGATTTCAATGTAAAATACCAAACTGTTAAAACCATGCAGAGGATCACAATTAAAATTTGTTTGCTTTAGA
>NW_024613400.1:0-1456 GCF_008729295.1 Plectropomus leopardus
TTATACTTATTTATTTGCTTCCACATTCATTTCTTTATTCCTGTTTTTATTTATAAATTCATTTATTTATTTCCATGTTTATATTTCTTTATTTCTGTATTTATTTATACATTTCTTAATTTATTTTCATATTTATTTATTCCTGCATTTATTAACAACTTTTTATTTAATTCAGGGTGTATTTCTTTATTCTTGTAATTTATACTTTTTCTTCATTTCTTTCATTCCTGTACTTCATACCATTATTTATTTATTTCCATTTTTATTAATTTATTCCTGTATTTATTTAGCCACATTTTTTTTGTTTCCGAGTTTCTTTATTTCTTCATATATTTAAACATTGATTTATTGGCACATAAGTAATTTTTCGCCCTCTACATACATTTAACATCAATACATTTCATCTTTAATACGTTACCGGAAAACCTGAAATACGTTACAACACTTTTCTTAATAACTTAATTTCAGCGAACGTATATGACTTTCCAACGCTGAAATTTTAGCTGCTTTTTAATTTAACAGTTATAAAAACACACAAATGACTCTAAATCAGAGGCGAAAACGCCTGAAAGCGCCGCCGTTTTGTTTACAACCGTAAACGTTACAACGCGGCAGCTAAACTGCGATCAAACGAGCCTGACACCGGAAACAAGCCGCAAACAATACCGTCAACTCCTCACATAACCGGTAAGGACAACTTTTGCGTTAAAAATAAGCACATTTTGTCAAAATAAAGCATGAAAACTCACCGTGTGGCTCTTCACCGCGATTCAAACTCACACAGCGAGCCCGCCTCTGCGTCTTCTTCCGCTCTGCTCTTCTTCTTTGGTCATCGGCCGGTAGAGAGCAGAGCACACGTGCATACCGCCACCTGCTGTACAGGAGTATCTGCCGCACTTAACCCTTTAGACCCTGGGTAGATATCAGTTATGTTGTGCGGCTTGCAGATGCCTTTCACAAACATTTTAACCTCTGGAATCTAATAAAAATAATTTCTCGTGAAAACATGGTGAAAAGGCAATGAGCAACTTGGCAATAATTGCCTGAAAAATTGCAAAAAAAAAAAGTAAAAGGCAACAAGAAATTGACTTGAAAATTAGCTGCTGGGAGATTAGGTATGATCAAAAATAGGGAAAATGTCTAGAAAACTATATCTATAGTCTAGCTAGTATTTTTAACTTTTTTTTTAATTTCTTTTTTTAACATTAGTTTTTTGGGGGTTTTTTTGGTCGGCATCTATTTTGTTGTCTGGCTTTCAGATGCCTTTCACAAGTATTTTTTCCCAAAGAAAACATGGGGAAAATGCAATAAGCAACTTGGCAAGAATTGCCTGAAAATTAAAAAAAATAATAAAATGTAAAAGGCAACAAGAAATTGGCTTTAAAATTAGCTGCAGGGAGATAAGATATGATCAAAAAATAGGGAAAATGTCTAGAAAACTATATCCATAATCTTT
>NW_024613401.1:0-1051 GCF_008729295.1 Plectropomus leopardus
AATATGTCATATTAATAATTATAAATAAAGTTTTCTGGAGATGTTTCTTCTTTTTTTGAAAATAATTTTCTAATCATTCTCTCCCTGTTTATCTAAACTAATTTTAAACCAATATTTAGCTTATTTTCTTGTCACTTTTTCATAATTTTATGCAGTTTTCTGGCATCTCTTGGCAAAATGCTGATTACTTTTTTTTTTTATAAGAAATCAAACCAATTTGTTCAAGTTTCAAAGGTTTAAATGCTTTTGAAAAGAGTTCAACACATAAAACTGATGTCGATCCGGGTTTCAAAGGGTTAAAATGCAGGCCGGTACAGTCGACGTCTTAAAGACGAAAATGTCAGGCAGCGATTAATGTCATTTTTTTTTAAAAAATGTGTTATGTACGGACTTTAAACAATCATGATTAACGGCGACAGCCCTGAAATGAATATTGAATTTGTCGTTGGACGTGATGTGGACAAACACATGGTTGAGACGTGACTCTGTGTCCCAGGGGGCGCCGTCCTTTTCTACGTGTCCTTCCAGGGCTCTCTGAGAGACATCCTGTACAACCCCATCGTCTTCAACCAGGTGGTGGTGAACCAGGGCGCGGGCTACGACAACAACACGGGCGTGTTCATCGCGCCGGCGGCCGGTGTCTACCAGTTTGTGTTCGCGGCGCAGCTCTGCCGCGGAGACCACAACAACGTGTGGCACTTCATGGTCAACGGGAACAAGAGGATGGCGTGCCACGCTCAGGTACGCCAGCCTCAACCAGACTCAAAAAAAAAAAGGTGATCAAAAGTCAACAGAAACCTGAGGACAGTCGAGGAGATTCGCTGCGTTCATGTGACGTCAGAAGGTCAAAGCTTCCGAGTCTGGAAGTCGTTCTTCCGACTTCATGTGTTCGTGAGCTTTGAGGCCCAAAAGTGGGAACAACGTGGAAGCTACAAGGAGACGAGAGCGTTTTAGACGTAAACTCGAGACCAAACCTTTAAGTTTGGCTTTAAATTGAACTTTACCTGTTTATTTATCTACAGTTTATTTATACATTTTAGTCTGTTCCACT
>NW_024613402.1:0-2266 GCF_008729295.1 Plectropomus leopardus
AGTGCTTTAAAATGCTAAAATTATTTTGTAACATAATTTAAAATATGTAATCATGATCATTATAATTTTTCCCTCATTTCTTTTTTTCATTTTTCTCTAGCTTTTTAAATAAATTATTTCCCTAATCTACTAATTTCTTGAAATTTGGCAACATTTCTTACCAGGTTGCTTTTTGTCTTTTTCTCCATGTTTTTCAAAGAAAGAGAGAAATGTTCAGGGCTCAACGTTTTAAATACTTGTGAAAGGTTTCTGAAAGCAGCACAAGAAAATGATGCCGCTCCAGGTTTCAAAAGGTTAACCAAACTATATGCTTCGTAAAACCTCATGAAGTTTATTATTTATATCCTGAGCCAAGCATTTTGAAAATCATGTCATAAAAGACTACTGTTGTGGGATTTTTTAACAAGTTTCTCACATAAATACAATCTTGATTGTCTCTCTTCAGCCAGTCACTTCTACAAAGAGGCCTACATCTGTGACACGACACGCTTAGCACACAGACTCCAGAGCAACAGCGTCACGTCTTCCATGTCTGACTGTAGCGTTGTAGTCGAAGCAAACGCAGCTTGGTCCAAAGAGGAGGAAGACAAAGTCACAGGTCAGCTGAGAGGAAAAATCATATTCCAATATGTTGTGTCTCTCTGTCAGCTGTCAAGTCAACTGTTTCTCATAAATACAAATAAATACAAAAATCCCAAACACAGAAATACAAAAACACAATACAACATTTAATCAAACAACACAATCATACTGCAAATGTGACAAATCACATCAGACATTTGTTTTCCTTGTATATCTCTTGTATACTGTGTCCCACTAAAGCTGTCTTTGAATACACAATGAATGGTAGTGAGGATAAGTATAAAAACATAGCACAGTAAACATTTTAAGCTGCTAACTTTGCCCTCTAACTTTTGCAAAATGTGCCAGAAAATGCACATGCTAACAGGGCAAAAATCAAGACATAAGAAAATATGTATTAACTACTACATTTCTGCTTATTGCTGGAAATCAAGAGATAACACTGCTTGTCTTTGTGGCAGAGTTTGAGCTGTGTGTCGATGAACCAGAGGAGTTATTTGTCGACGACCCAGCTGAGGTGCCGTGGCTGGCTGAGCTGTTTGTCGATGGACCTTTGGTGTTACCCTCCTCTTATTGGGCAGGTGTGTCAACAAACAAACAAAAAAGCACAAAAACATATCTAAAATGAGCTTGATTGTGTGTTTATAATTTTCTGTGCTCTTTCTTTATCAGCTGTCACCATGGAAATGAAACAGGTGAGCAAACTGCAGATCTCTCCGACTGAAAATTTCCACTGCGGCCGACATCAAACGTGTGTTTGCTCTGATCTCTGCGCAGGTTCTGAGGAGCAGGGCTGATGAAGGGGTTTCCGTGGACTAATGTACAACCAGAGGCAAGAAGGATTCATTAAAAGCTAGGGACAAAAACCATAATGTTACCGTTTTGATGCTCACATCATAGCCGTAATAGATTATGTACTTAATGTATAAATAAAAAAAAAAATACTGTATATTTACAGTGCAACATAAGCTCAAACAAAAATGCTTGTAACCTACTGCATGTAAGTAAATATAAAAATCATACAAGCTAAGAAAATAATGAGGATTAAATTAACAAATAAAACATTTAAAAAATGTATCTGTCAATTTTTGCTTTTTTCAATACTTCTTTGGGGTTTAGTTAATTTTTAGAAAGCATGTCCTTATTATAATTTTCCAGACAATGCAATAAAGATGTATAATATAGTTGTTTCCTATCCTCACAATTGTCTGGAATTAAAATTAAATGATTTGCTATGAAAAAAAAATTAAACTTACTGAAAATTTAAAAACATACATACATGAAACCACAATCTTATGTAATATGTACAGCTCCAGAACAAATATATGTATGTTTATCATTCTCTGTTGAGCTGTATCAACTAGTCTCCTTAGTGTATATTAAAACATTATTGTAAATTATGTAAAATAAAAAAAAAAGTTTTAAGTGTGAGAGTCCATTCTTTACCTTTGAAACACCATATGATTGTGTTCCTTTTTTGTTTTTTAAAGCACAGTAACATACAGTATTAACGTACCTTTATGTAACAACAAAAAGAGTAAATATAACGAAAGTATAGAACAAGATATTATTGATTAATTTCAGTCTTTGCTGCTCTCTGTTCTGCAACTTTAAAAGAGTGTAATTATCGCCAAATATCATAAAGAATTTGAATAAAGTAGGGTATCTTTTCATTTAATGTTGC
>NW_024613403.1:0-6548 GCF_008729295.1 Plectropomus leopardus
AGAGAGACGGCAGCAGGGGATCTTTGCCGACAAGGTCCTGAAGGATGGAAGAAAAGCAGTTTGCCGGCATCCTGGTGAGTTGAACTTTTGTTCGGTGAACACACACACACTTTGAAAAGCATAGATATACAAGATGTCATACACTGGATGCGGCCACATCTCAGAGTTCATTGGTGGGATGCAGCTGCTGGACCACCAGTTGAGTCACTCTCCCCTTTTCCCCAATATAAGCACAAGAGGCCAGGTGGTTGAGCTTCACTGTACAGCACGGTCGCTAAGGACTCCAACAGGCTTTTATTTGCTTATTTTGTTTTCCTCCTTTTTTTTTTTTTCCCAAAAAACGACAGTTGTGCTCACTTTTTTTTTTTAAATTTACTCTTTTTTAAATTTACTCACTTTAAAGACAATATTGTTGACCAATTCTTTTTACTTATTTTAAAAACTTTTTTGACCAATTGTTTTTATTTAAAAAAAAGACGATATTGTTACCCTGGGAACACTTTTTATCTTTCAATATGCCCTAAATTTCCCAATCTCGCCTATCTTTGAAAAAACAAAGACGCACATGTTTACACTCGATGATAAGCCTGTTTCTTCCTGAGTGGCTGTTGTTGGTGCTTGAGTGCAGCAGGCAGAGCCGACATCACCTGCTGTTGGCAGTGGTGCTTAACACTCATCATCAGCTGTCCTAAAAGTCCCCAAAATTTGTCTTCAGTCGTAGAAACTTTCTGTCTCCCTCTCAGTGCTGCTTTTACATTGCCCTGTTTATCTGATCGTGTCAACTTCCGCAAACAATAAACATGTTTTCAGTGTCCTCCGGCTGCTGATAAGAGCTGAGGCCAAGAGGTAAATGTGTCAGTGTCAGGCCTGCGCTGTTTGGCGAAGCTTTAAATAGAGGTTTGGCATCATTGGCAGTCAGGTCACTTCTCCTTCTCTCGCTTTCTCTCTCTCTCTCTCCTCTCAGTTCAAGTTCTTCAGTCCGTCTTGAGACGGCGATAAACAAACTCCGAGCTCCAACTCTCCTCTGACATTCTCGCTCATTTGAAGCCTCGCTTTCCTCCCCGATGACATTTTTTTTCTCCCACTCTCTGCCGTGTCCTTTTGAGATGCATATCCATGTTAAAATGCATACGCCTGAACTTAAGAGGGGGGACGTTATCAGTCCCGCCTTGCTGTCTCCCCCTCACTCTCTCCCCCTCACTCTCGCAACATTTGAAGGTGGCTGGAGGAGGATGGAGATTTCGTACTTGTTCTCAGAACTCTTTTTTCTGTGTGGGTTTGTCTGCGTTTTCAGCTCAGTGACAGACTGCCAATCAATCTTTTGCATAGCTGGAGAGTTGCAGAAATGTTCTGTGAGTTTAGATATGGCTTTCTTTGGGATTCATGCGAAATGAAATGTTAGTTACAAGGAAGATTTCAGCTGTTTCCCCCATGATGGAGGTTTAGTTGTTGACTTGTACCTGTTTTTTTACTCTGTCGTAATTATGAAGTCATGTACCTTTTTACTGCCCCTCACACAGTCTGAGGTGTCTCTTTGGAAGATATAAGTGAACTATCTTTGTTTAACCCTTCAAAACCTTGATCAGTTTTGTTCTGCTGCGTTCAGACGCCTTTCTCAAGCTTTGAACCCTGAGCAAATCAGTGTCATTTCTTTCAAAAACATGGGAAAAAGGGCAATGAACAACTTGGCAGGAAAATGTCCTGCATATTGCAAGAATTATTTTTTTTTAATAAATGCTAGGCAAAATTGTCCAGAAAACTGTATTTATAATTGGCATAATTTCATATTTAAAATTCTTTTACAGAACTATGAGAATTTTTTAAGCACTATTTCAGGTCAGTTCCTTGATTTTGTTTTGGTTGTTTTTACTTTTACATTTTTTTTTTAATTTGTTGCCAATTTGTAAGCACTTTTTTAATGTCAGTTCGTTGTTTATGTTGTTCTTTTTTAAATTTTCACATCATTTATTTATTTATTTTTTTTGCAATTTCAAAGTCATTATCTTGTACTTTTTTTTTATACCTTTTTTGTTTTCTAATTTTTGGGTCATTTCTTCTTAAGTTGCTCATTGCCTTCTTCCCATGATTTTGAAATAAATCAAGCCAAATTGCCCAAGTTTCAAGGGGTTAATAGAGCATCTGGAGAGACTGCCATGACTCCTCATAGCCACTAGGGGCATTTAGGTCAACAGTGAGTGGACGCATCAACTAAAAAAATTAAATCTTGACAGCACCTTCTCAAACACAAAATTTACATTGTGCAGATAAAAAGTGCTTTTTATCATTCTATATCATCAAAATAAAAGCTTGGTGAAGTTAAATTCTTTAGTATAAACTTATGTGCCAGCATTCAGTTTGTAAGTGACTGAAATGTTTGAAAGCTGCATTAAAAAAGTGTAATGCAATTGAGAGCAAACTGTCGCATAAGGCAACAACTTTGCTGTTATATCAAAATGTGAATAACCACACATTTTGGCCAGAGCCGCCTCTTATCACCAATATAAATGATTGCTTATTTAATTTGGCACATGGACCCACAGCAGTCAGTGACAGACTGTTTGCTCTCGAAATCTGAGAGTTTTGTCTCCAGGCCAACATTTAGTGACTCATTCTTTTAGGGTCGATTCACTTGATTTGGCAGGAAATAGAAAATTAAAAAGCCATTTGAAGCAGACACACAGAAGGTGGCGTGCGACTTAGCCTCATTGAGATATTGAAAAGAACATTTTGTAACTTTAGACGAAGGCACAAGTGCACTTATCAAACAATTAGGCCGTCAAGCTGCACTTTCACATTGCTCTCATAAAATTCATCAGTCACTTATCTTCCTCAAAAACTAGTGCAGAGGTTAGAGTGTAACAGACCCACATATCTTATCTATGAATGTAAATATATTGAAAAGCTGCAGGACGATGTGCAGCGACAACAGACAACTGCTAATGCACAATTAGACGCAGCTCGCCTCTTGTGATTGGTCACTTCTCATGGCTGGGACCGTTGTCCTCCGCAGGGGCAGATAGTGATGTCAGTCGTGGCTTCGAGATGTCAACAAAGAATGAAAGAAAGTGTGTGTTAGAGAGAGATTTATGGACACAATCTTTGACCTTGCTCTCCCATCGCCAACTGTCACTTCAGTTTTTACTCCCTCTCTCTGAGCTCTTTTCTTTTCACCCATCTTTTCACATTCATAACAAGAGTGGATGAATCTATAAGAGTCTTGGGCACTAATCCACTCACCTTCACCTCTATTTGGAAGGTGAAAATTGCCCTTTCCTGTTGTGTTTTTTTCCAGCATAGTGCAACTTTCCCCTTGCCCTTTCTTTGCAGTCTGCTTAAATTTATTTATGCCGGCCCAGATGGTTGGTGGATGGACCCGTCACCGTAAATCTCGTGACACACAAGGCGCTCGCTTCCTGCTACCGCTTGGCTCGGCTGGTAGCCTTCTGCCGGGTCTCTTTCTGTTCAAACTTAATTCCCCTGCTCGTTCACAGCGTTCAAAGGGAGCCCCCTCTCCTCAATCTTCCTGCGTTGTCTTTGACTGCCCTGGAAGCCACCACTTCCACTGAACGGATGAGCAGATGGTGCCCTGGCACTGGCTTTTACTGGACGGATAGCTGTCCCTTTGTTTTTACTTCTTAGTCACTTCTTTTCGGCTCGTCTTTAAAATGTCGACTGATTGGGTGTATGTATAGGGATGTAAGAGTAGGAGGAGGAGGAGGAGGAGTTGGACAGAGGTTTTGCTGATTTGTCTGCTGAGCGCTGTATTCATATGTCTGGCTGTGCAGACCACTGCTGCCCCTCCATCACTGTGAAGGCCAAATGGAGGAAAAGGTCACCTAATATTGGCCTCTGATCAAAGAATAACGCTGGCAGGCCTTTTGAAGTTAGCCTGTGACTTTCATCCACGGTTTGTAAGATGTTTGGAGTGTCGGGGTGATAATTAAGAATTCTAATTTGGACTCGAGCTCCGTCAGCAGTGAAATGAGACTTAAACCTTTTGAACCGTAATATTCTAACTACAACATTAGCACTTTTTGACACTGTATGACCGTATATAATTTTACAATTCCACATTTGAATTTGACGTCTGCTTACCAGACTTATATTTTTTTATATAAATAGCGGCCAAAGTTTCAAAAAATTAGATAAACATATGCAAATGCAAGGAAAAATCAAATCTGAATGCTCTACTTCCAGTGTTTTTCTATTTTTAAGACAAGCCGGCATCAGATCATGCATCTAATGAATTAGCACCCAAAGAATGATGTTAGGTACTTCAAGTAAAGTTACCTATAGTTACCTATGTAACGTTAAGTTATATAGGTTCGGTTTAGGAAAAGAAACATGGTTGGGCGTCTTTAAGTTTAGCCAAGATGAGTTACGAAGGTTAAGTGTGGCTAAGTAAAGTTGCTAAGGTTAGGTTTAAGGCAAGTAAAGTTACGGAGGTTATATTTAAGAAAGTTACGAAAGTTAGGTCTAGGAGAAGAAACATGGTTATGCTGTACCTTAAAATGACTCAAAGTTCACTTGATTTCAGTCTGTTCTGAACACATGTTCTGTGTTTTCTGACCAACCCACCACCCCAACCTGCTTCTCAACATGGACTTACTCGTTCTTTACCTCCATCAGCGCATTGGTCATGTGATCTCAGCCTTCCTGATTACATGGGTTCTTCACAAATTACTGGCTCATGATTATGTAGGACATCTATGAATTATGGTGCATTCCTTTGTAGGTAGATGTATCTGCATGAGAACAGCCTGTCAATTCAACTGTTTACATTAAATAGACTACACTGCTACATGTAGCTACATACTAGCATCGGGGAGAGCTGTAGTCTTGGTTGCTGATGTTGTTAATGTTTCATTGATTTCGGATCACATTCCTGCAGGAGCATGTCCAGTTTTGTTTAGAAGCATTTGTTGGTGATTTTTCATGGTAGAAATTGCTTGAATTTCCATTATAGTTATTCTCCAGATGCAAAGATGGTGCAATGATGCGTAGATAAAGAGTTTAAAGAGACAGGTGCTACAAAACAGTCCTAGTAGATGTATGAACCTGAAAAATAGCATTTTAGGTCCCTTTATGTACTTTGACACAAGAAAATAGCAGGTGTAGCCTACTTAATCTGAAAGAATTTTATTTCCACAAGCTTATTGATAGAAATACTCGTGGTCCTGCTCCAAAACTGTTGAACTGATCATCTTGATTTGTTGATATGACATGAAAAAGGTTAACTGCAAGAAGGCACCTGCGAGAGTTGAGGTGATGCAATGAGCTTGGATGTTATACTGGGGGAAATGTGTTAGTTTGCAAAAATACTCTCTGTCATAGTCCAGCTGTCATATAGGAGAGCAGCGCCGAATTGGCATGCTATGTGGTATATTTATTTTTTGGCCGATATACGTAGATCTGTTGAATTAAGCATGGATCAGTCCCCCTACTGAACCTTAAAGGTCCAGTGTGTAGGATTTAGATGGGTGGATATTGGCAGAAATGAAATATAATATAGTAAGTATGTTTTCTTTAGTGTATCACCTGGAAATAGGAATTGATGTTTTTTTGACCCGTTTATATCTACATAGGGAGATTTGTTTCTACAATAGCCTAGAATGGATTTACATTTTTGTGGTAGCCATTATTGTTAGTAGCCCCTTGATGACAATCAGTGTTGGAAAAAAGACAGATTTTTTTTTTTTACGTGAAACTGCTTTAATCCTAAATGTCTCAGTCTTAAATTATCAGAGAAAAAAGGTGAGCACTTAGCAGGTGCTAGTCTAATGGCCCAGCTCCAACATGCCAAACAGCATCAGAAGAACATTGATTAGTAATGTGAAACTGCTTTATTCAGCCTTTTTACTGGTGTAAATCACCAGGTCTGTTTGTTTTGGAGAGGAGGAGACCTTTGTGGATAAATCAGCTCTGTGTTAAAAAACCCTAAACAACAAACACTGAAGGAGTTCTAACAATTTCCTCTGGTTGCATCCGCAATCCTTATCAGTGAACACAGCTAAATTTCCCTAAATTTCATGTACTGCTCTTTTAAGATTGGCTGAAATTGTGATGTTAAAATTCTTTTTTTTCTTTAATACATGTTCTAGCAGTTTTTGAACCAATTTCAACAAAGGAACACTTCTTAATACCGAACCATAGTTTGAATAATATAAACAGTTTGAATGCTGAATTTTCCTCTTGTCCTCAATTACCCTCTGGAGATCAATAAAGGCTTATCTTAATAAGTAGCTGCTTCTGGGTGAGATACAACAACTTTATCACATTGCATTTTTAACTAGAAACTGTAAATTATGCATGTGGTTTTTATCTAATAAAAGGAATGCTGTGAAAGGAGCAACAATGCAGACATGTTTTAAATACAGGACTCTGGTTTTATATGTCTGTGATTACCCCTCCGTTCTGTGTACCCCTGTGTGTTTGGGTATGTGTTTGTATGGGTGTGGGTGGGTGGATGTGAGAGAGAATGAGTGTGTCACTTTGTGTGTGTGTGTGTGTGTGTGTGTGTGTGTGTGTGTGTGTGTGTGTGTGTGTGT
>NW_024613404.1:0-1283 GCF_008729295.1 Plectropomus leopardus
ATAGTTTGACTTCCAAAATTCATCAAAAATGTCATAGTATTGTATGTCGCTCAAAAATCATTAAAAACATCATAAAATCGTTTGTTGCCAAAAAATCATATAAAAAACATTGCAGTATAGCATGTCACTCAAGAACCATAAAAAAAAACATAGTACAGTATGTCACTAAAAAATCATTAGAAATGTCATAGTATAGTATGTCGTTCAAAAATGATCAATAACATCATAGTGTAGTATGTCGGCCAAAAACCATCAAAAGTCATAGTTTAGTATGTTGTCCAAAAATAAACAAAAACATCATGGTCTAGTATGTTTTCAATAATAATAAAAAAATTCATAGTATAGTATTATGCTCAAAAATTATCAAAACAAAAGTAAAGTATGTAAATCATAAAACATGTCATAGTATTGTATGCCGTCCAAAAATCATCAAAAACATTATGTTGCTAAAAATTCAGCAAAGACAACATAGTACAGTATGCACCTCAAAAAATCATTGAAAGCATCGTTGTATAGTTTGTCCCTTAAAATTAATCAAAAAAGTCATAGTATGGTATGTCGCTAAAATCATCAAAAACTCAAAAATAATCAAAAGGCATATTCTGGTATTTTGCTCAAAAATAATTAAAAACATCTGGTATAATATGTTGTTGCANAATATGTCGCTGAAAAATGTTCAAAAAAGTCATAGTATAGTTTGACTTCCAAAATTCATCAAAAATGTCATAGTATTGTATGTCGCTCAAAAATCATTAAAAACATCATAAAATCGTTTGTTGCCAAAAAATCATATAAAAAACATTGCAGTATAGCATGTCACTCAAGAACCATAAAAAAAAACATAGTACAGTATGTCACTAAAAAATCATTAGAAATGTCATAGTATAGTATGTCGTTCAAAAATGATCAATAACATCATAGTGTAGTATGTCGGCCAAAAACCATCAAAAGTCATAGTTTAGTATGTTGTCCAAAAATAAACAAAAACATCATGGTCTAGTATGTTTTCAATAATAATAAAAAAATTCATAGTATAGTATTATGCTCAAAAATTATCAAAACAAAAGTAAAGTATGTAAATCATAAAACATGTCATAGTATTGTATGCCGTCCAAAAATCATCAAAAACATTATGTTGCTAAAAATTCAGCAAAGACAACATAGTACAGTATGCACCTCAAAAAATCATTGAAAGCATCGTTGTATAGTTTGTCCCTTAAAATTAATCAAAAAAGTCATAGTATGGTATGTCGCTAAAATCATCAAAAACTCAAAAATAATCA
>NW_024613405.1:0-2545 GCF_008729295.1 Plectropomus leopardus
GTTGTATTATTATTACTATTTTTTAAACTTAACTATAAAAAAGAATGTAAGACACTGCAATGTAAGTTAGTAGAGTGGGTAGTGAAAACAAAAATGGTGCATTAAAACTATGCCAACGAGTATGCCTGCAGCAGCACTCATTCTACATGTCGACCCCAGTCAGTGTCACCCCAGTAAAATAAAAGTCTGGACACGCCACTGCTTTTTGTTATGCATGTATGAAATGTATTTTGGAATTTTGTCTCTGTGTGTTTTTGTAAAGGGTACACACCTATTTTCATAGATAACAGTATTGTGTTTTGTTTTTTTCCCTACACAGATCTGTACTCCGGCCTCATTGTAAACTATACAGACCAGGAACTGTATGTGAGGAGCTGGGGAAAGATGCGCGGTCCTCTACCTTCTAACTGCAGCACCAGCATCCCTCATCATGTGTACAATGTGAAAGAAGTACTCCTGTCCGGGGAGTCCGTCAGTGATACTGTCGATCACTCCAAGTGGTGTGTGACTCCTGGTGGTGGCTGGACCTGCATAGCTGATATGAACAGGGAAACGAGTCAGATGAAAAGAGGTGGAGGAGCAATATGCACCAATGATGTTACTGTTGGGCACGCTTTTTATACCCTGATAACACGTTTTGAACCATGTAGAGATGAATTGTCATCCTCTGATGCTCCACACTCAGATCTTTAGAGGCACTGCACTTCATCAAAATCTAGAGAAAAGTGTAGCTGTAATACCAAAAACTAAGAAAAGAACCCAATATCACTTAAAGCATTAATTATACCAATAAATCTCCAGACTATAAGTAATAGAAGCAATACTCACAGTTTGATGTATGATGTTAATTCCTGTCTTTTGTGTTCTGTTTATTTTAATCAATGAAAAACGTTTTTATTTTTATAATCATGCCTAAAGCATTATCTGCTATATTATAACTCCACATGAAATAAATGGAAATTCATAATTATATTAATATAAACACACATTTTGTGTTGCTGTTTATCTGTTAGTGGGCAATTGACCTTGTGTCAGCTGTGGACGGATTAAACGATTTGGGGGTCCATAGGTAAAAATCATATTTGTACCTCAAAAAACTTTAGAATACTCTAACTCTCTGTGTAGTGTGTACAGTCTCTCACTGCTGGGATATTTTCTGGCTCTACATTAATGCATTTGTTCAGGAATATGTAACATATATGCACAAAACTAAAGTAATTCAAATCTCAAAATTAGATTTTGACAAGAAGACTCTTGACAAAATCTAGGTGTTTAAGTGGCAACTCACTCCAAAAGCAAAATAATCTACAAAGTATTGGAGATATCGGCTAAGTATTCTAAGTGTTTCAGACAGAGAGTTAATACAGGTACATTCAGGCAGACAGTATGAGAAAAATAATGTATGTGTATTGTGTGTTTGTGTGTTTTACATTTAACTATGTGAACAATTTCTAGTAGAAACAAAAAACAAAATAGAAACATGAAAACAAATTTAATGTATGTGTATAATGTATTTCTTGTGCTGTATTTAGATGCCTTTCACAAGTTTTTAAACCTTTCAAACCTGAACAAAAGGGTTTAAAGGTTTAATTATCTTCAAAAATGTGAGAAAAGGCAATGAGCCAATTGGAAGAAATTGGTGAAGGTGACAGGAAAAGCTTGAAAATTAATTTTCAAAAAGAAAAGGAGAGAGAAAGAGACAGAAGAATTTTGTTTTAATAGGCAAAAATTGCCAGAAATTAGTGATTGTCATTATTATTGTCTTTAGGAGAGTGTCTTTTTAATTTTCAGGTAATTTCCTTGTAACTTTTTGCTTTTTTTGGTCGGGCCAAGTTGCTCACTGCCTTCATGCCATGTGTTTGATAGAAATAAATCCATTTTTTCCAGCTTTCAATGGGTTTTAAGTACTTATTTCACTCGCTGAAATCAAACATGTTGAAGCTGAGCTGCAGTGGGGGCAGCAGGCTTTCTCCTCCTCACCACTAGGTGTCCTCATATTTTCATTCACCACCACAACTCGTTTACTTCCGTTCTCCGGTCGTGAGCACAGGAAGCTAGCGCCACACACGTGAAAACTTTAGCCAAAACATACAGCCGACACAAGATGGACATTACAGAAGTTCCCGTAAGTCAGGGCAACACAAGTAAGAAAAAGAAGAACAAGAAGCCAAAGAAGACTGTGAATCCGGGCGGAGATGGAGGAGACGGCGGGGCTGAGACGAAGGAGGAGAAAATGGAGAAGAGCGACCCCTCGACAGCTGCCTTTCCTCCTACCTTCAGTGTGTCCGAAATCAAGAACAAACAGCGAAGACACCTCATGTTCATGAAGCTCAAGCAGGAGAAAAGAAAGGTAAAGAAAGAAAAGTATTCTTGGAGGAGGTGGCACTTCGCAAGTTAGTTACAGCTAGCTTAGCCGCTAGTTTGTTAGCTACACTAAGCTAAAGCTAAGGCAGGCTAACACGACAGTCCTGTCTTCATGAAGATATTTAAGTTTAAGACTTGTTGAAATTAAGTTTTTGAGAGGTGTAGATTCAACTTTTTTTTT
>NW_024613406.1:0-1051 GCF_008729295.1 Plectropomus leopardus
AATTAAAATAATAATAAATAAGATAAACACCCTCGGTCTAGACTAGACTAAAAAAATATTACTAACAACCTGCAAATAAGATCAAAATGATACATACACTATCAAAACTCAAATGAAGTCATGTACTCGTGAATAATAATCTTAATTTCAGTTTAAAGCCTACTTTTTTGGATTGAATTTATCCTATAGACAGTGCTATGAAATAATGGACCTGTAATAAACAGTTTTTTCAGATGATTGTATTTTGGACAGGCTATAATGAGCAGCCTTTTGTTACAGTCAGTGGAAACAGAGCAGCAGGGCTCAGCTTCCTGTACTGACATGAAGGGAAAAAAAATTGGGCTAGAAACTAGGCTAAGGTACAAAACACAGGATGTTGTAATGAGCACATTCAGGAAGGTTCTAGGTCAAACCATTGAAAAGGAGAAAGCACTCATTTTCTGTGCCAGACAGCCAACCGCACGAGTGCTCCTCAAACACAGCTGAATGTCCAGCGTCATGATGGGGTCTTACCTTGAACGGTCGCTCGACCTGTGGGATAGTGGAGCACTTAACAATAACTATGTACTCGTCACAGAGCGAGTGAGGTGAGAAGCTGACAGCCAGAGCAGATCTTCCACCGGCTGTATCGATCTGAGCCACACTGATGTTGGGCTGCCACAGACTGCCTGCAGAACGGCAACAAGACGACATGTTAGCGCCGCTTCATGTGGCTGACTCCCTGTGACTGGACTTTTAGATGTCAGGGACTCACCTCTCTCTATGCAAAACTGGGTCATCTGCATTCTGGGATCCAGACAACCTGAGTCAACAAGACAGTTTCATTAAGCCTTGAAAACCTCAACAAATTGGCTGCATTTCTTTCGAAAACAGGTTACAAGTTATGAGTTGCAAGACAATGACCAGAAATTTGGCCAAAAAAAAAAAGCAAAAAAGGTAACGACAAAAAAATAACTTAAATAAAATACTGATTAAATAAATAACTAACTAAATAAATATATGAATAGAATAGTTTCTAAACTATTCTTTTTATATATCTTACATTTTTAGG
>NW_024613407.1:0-2618 GCF_008729295.1 Plectropomus leopardus
TTTTTTTTTTTTTATATCCACTTATGTAAAATGTTGAAAAGAAGTTCACACTGTCACTTGCTATTAAAGTTACTTTGGTGTTTAAATAAATTACAATTTGTGTAACAAATCCCCCTCAGCTAATTATAAGTCCTTCTAAATTTAATCCAAGTACTACCTGTTCCTTCCTTTGATACTGGCTACTGAAGATACTTTATTTCACAGCTGTGTTGTATTAGAGAAACCTATTGATGAATGATTGTCTTAATATCAAACTGGTACGAGAGCAGCTGAAACTTTGCCTCAAACAATTTTTGAAATAGGGTTAAATAAGGTTGCTAAAAATGTAAGGTTCCTCCTGGGCATTTTTTTTCCTTTGAAGTTTAAAATCTGTGCTAATTTGGAGGCCTCACGCTGATTAAGTGACACAACACAGTGTACCCTGATGAAGGACGGATGGGTGGGATTATGTCACTTTAATTTAGCTGAATCCACCAATGTCTTTGTCACGTTCAGGTTTTCCCTTGCTCCACAGAATTCAGAGTAATTGGTTTCAGAAATGCAATGTAGAGACACATTGCTGCATTGACATGATACAAAATGATACATTATGATAAAAATGACATGCTATATATTAGATTTATACATTTCAATGCACCCTGTTATCAAAAGGAGCCTAAATTGAATTCCCTGTAAGTTTTCCATTTCCTATCTAATAATCAACATTTGCTGTGCATGTGACACAACACAATAGTTATATGCCCAATAAAATCTCCATTGTATCTCAAAGCAGGAGCATGGAGAAACTTTTGAATTGATTTTGACACCACTACATCCATTGCGGCTAAGGCCAGCTTTGCAACTCCACTAGCCCTCCAATGGTCCACTTGCAGTCAAGTGTTTGAAGCATCCACCAGTGGGCAAAGAACCTGGCAGGACCAGCACTGCATAGAACTCAATGAGGCTAAATGGATAAATGGGGCCATTACAGAGTCGTTAGCCTGGAAGTGGTGGTGACACGTGACAAGTTGCCTTTGCAATAGTAGACATTAAATACTGCGGGGATCATTGAAGTCGTTACATTCTATAATTCTATTGGTCGTAGCTTTTAATTAGAAACCTCCCTCCAGTTTCGTTCGTCAGGATGATCTGAGATTTCTCTGACAATTCACACCTTTCGGTGTCTCTTAAATGCAACTGAAAACAAAGTCGTTATCCGCCAGTCTATAAATACAACACTGCATAAGGACAGTCTAAATGTCTAGTGACATTGAAAGTGTGTACTTGCACATGTATGTCAGAAAAGGCTTCCTTAAATACACCAAAGCAAGCAAATTACTTCATGTGGTTTATAAGGTATATATTTTTTTCCATGTGTTACACTGTGGCTGGTGCAGAAAAACTATGTTTGTTATTAATATGCTATTCAAGAATGCCATAGTGAACCATCAACACCACTGTTGCACTGGATACACCTTTGTGTTGAAATGTGCAGCACTGTGCATGTGTGGTTCGGTGTTCACAAGCAGAGTGTTGGTGGGATGCATATTTTAAATTTTCTTATCTCCAGAGGGGAAATGCTGGTGAGGTACTGCTGGCAAACTGAAAGTGACGAGACGGATTAAAAGAAGAGACAAACAGACTGGAAAGAAAGAAAAATTGGCAAGAAAGAAAGGCTTATAAATTATTTGAATTTTTTTGAAAAATGTGATCTGAAATCTATTGTGTACCACACAATCACATTTATACCAAAACATCCTGTATTTTCAAAGCCACCAAACACCTTCCGAACAACAAACTACAGATTAAGAGCTCACAATCACCCACTTTGGATTGTTTGTGCTTGTCGATCGTTGGTTATGACAGAGACCTGGTGAGCAAACAAACTTCTTGGGCATTTGGCATAGCGGGTATTAGAGATGAAATGAGGTGTTCTCTTGTTCTGATTTTACATCACCTTTCAGACAAATAAATTCAGGGAATATGTGCCTGAGGCAACGCCAACAGGACGGCAGTTTTGCAGACATATGAAGGTTTTATCGATGAATTAGAATGAAGACAAAAAAACTCCTGAAGTTCAGCTTTAAGGAGACTGCACTGTTATTTTCTCCAACAGCATACTTTTTTACTCTTTGGGAATTCAGTTTTTTTTTTTTTTTGGAATAATGTGTGAATTTTTTCAAGACAGACTCACAAGTGGTTTTCTGGTTTTTCCCAATCTGCCGAAATTGTGCCGGCATGACTAGATAACTGTATGCTAGTCAGCTGTAGAATATTGAACAGCTTATCCTCCAGTACCACTGCTTTTTTCCTTCCTGTCTGCAATAAAAAAAATTATATTAATGATAAATATTATAAATGTTTTTTGACTGTCAAAATATACACTGTTGTGAGTTCAGCCAAATTTTGAAAAAAAAGGACTGTGGAATTGAATACCGGTCCAGCATGTAGGATTTAGGAGCCTATATTGGCAGAAATGGAAATAATATAATGAGTATGTTTTCTTAAGTATTTTGTTGCCTTTGAATGAGCTATTTAAATCTACAGAGGGAGCATGTCCTCGTCTATGGAATTCTTCATGTTGCATGCTCCATGTCTTTACAGTGGCCAAAATGGACAAACGAAACACTGACTCTAGA
>NW_024613408.1:0-2518 GCF_008729295.1 Plectropomus leopardus
ACTTTGTTAAGGTTCTTTCAATTTTGTTTTTACTTTTTTTGTTAATCATTTTCAGATAATATTCTTACTTTTTTACTAGTTTCTTGCTAATGTTTTTTTCTTGTTAAGTAGCTTGTTGTCATCTTCACAAGCTTTTGAAGGAAATCAAGCCAATTTGCTCACATTTTAAAGGGTTAATCTATGTCATGCTCATTTTTTGCTCACATTACTGCATCTGTAATGTTGTGCATGAAAACTGCCAAAAAGTCAAAATCATAAAAATCCAGTAATTCTTATATTTTTTGTCCATATTTTGTTTCAGGAAATGGCTTTGGGTGAGTATCTTACATTTACGTATCTAATACAAACTGCATGCTTGTTTTACACCTTATACATTAAATTAAAGGGATTAAAATATTATTGAAGCTAAATTTTAATGAATTTGATTTGATGCATAAACATAATTTTTGAGTCTCTTGATAAAGCGGCCCAGATACCAATTCCTGCACTTATTATGGCCTCAATAGACCAGAATGCAATGCTGCTGCAGTAGTAAAGGACTGGTTAAATGTTTTTAAGTTTGCCTAATTTTCCAAACTTTGAAATTAAACCAGCCTCCAGCTTAGCATTTTCATTAAAACCAAAATAAATCAGATTGATTTTTGTCCTGCATTGAATGAATCCTACAAAAACCACAATCATCTGAGAAAAATACAGAATTTTAGGGATCGCGGGCACCTTTTAATTTGGTCACTTTTCAAGTATGAATGCTTTACATTCTCAAATGCCTCCTAAATGTATTTGGAAATCGGACACAGATGCAAAATAACTCCTGGGATGCGTTTTCCAACAAAGATTTTAAATCTTCAGTCTTAGATTATTATAATATAGTCCCTGACCTGCAGATACACTCTAAAATCACAATTCGATTTCTGCTCTCCAGCCAAATGGAGGAGGACAGAGGAGACGTGCTGAGTCTGGTGGAGTCAGACGACGAGCAGATCTTTCAGGATGCCGTTCCCCGGCTGCCTCCGATAACCAACGGACGCCACACAACGCTCGTCCAGATACATCGAATCCCATCGAGTACGACCTCATTGCAGCAGTTTACAGTGATTTAATGGTTTGTAAATGAGCCATTAAGTTTTTTGTTATTTCAAATTGTCCTTTTTGTGTTTTTTTAGGTGATAATGAGGATGCAGAAACTGCTGACACAAGTCCGCAGCAGCAGGAGGACACTGCACAGACTGAAGAGCCGGCGGATCTTGTAACATTTTAGGTATTGGGTGTTTTTAGATAAATGTTTTATTTTAGGTAAATAACATTTACTCCCAGCGACAATGTGAACAGAATCGGTGTAAAAGCTAAAAAAAAGTAATCATCTTTTAATTTGTTATTTTTTTAAACAGGGTTTTGAACTTTTGTAAGCTTATTTCTATGATTGATTTGTTTGTACAGCGTCTTAATATGTTGCTCTGATATTGAGATTTGTTCAGTAAATGAAGCTGTTTAAACAAAATGTGATGTGAGAGTGGCTTTGCTCATCCGAAAGTTATGGATTTACGTGCATCCCCACCCTATGCTGAACACACATTAACAGATCAGCTGTGACTACCCCGGTAAAGAATTCGACTCTGTACTGGAACCAGTTTAAAAATGTGGTGGAGTCACTTTGGCTTTCGAAACATCCCACACACACGAGACAACTGACGGTTTTCTTGCCTTTTTGAAATCATCTACATTCAGTCATTTTTAAATCTGAGTATGAAATATTCTTTTTTTTGACTCAGTCTTCCTGTGTTGTCAATATAAAACATTTGGGGAATTCTTAAATATTCAAATAATGATCTGAGAGTGAAATCACTGGCAATCTGCATGTAAAAATGGAGCCGTTTACTCAGCTAACAGTCTAAGAAAATGGTGTCATTTGACTGTAATTCAGCCTTAAACCTCCTAAGTTGCAAATTATCCTTTAAATATACTCTTGCGTAGCTTTTTAAAGCTAATTAAATAGAGCTCCCATTATTAAATAATTACTCGATCTCCAGAAAATTATTCAGCAACTATTATGATAATTTATTAATAATTTATTATTCATGCAAAGATGCCAGACATTCACTTCTCGTTTATCAGGCTTCAATGCTTTTCTTTGTCTTCTGTGATTGTAAATTGAATGTCATTGGATTTTGGGACAGAGCATCAAATAAGTGACAATAAAATAAAATACAAAGTTTCTGAAACCAAAACAAAAGAAATACAGTGTCTGAAATAAAATAAAATACAAAGTGTCTGAAACAAAAAAATACAAAATGTCTGAAACAAATAAAAATACAAAAAAAATACAAAGGGTCTGACACAAATAACAATACAAAAAATACAAAGGGTCTGAAATAAAATAAAATACAAGTGTCTGAAACAAAAAAAATACAAAGTGTCTGAAAGAAATAAAAATACAAAAAATACAAAGGGTCTGACACAAATAACAATACAAAAAAATACAAAGTGTCTGAAATGAAATAAAATATAAAGTATCTGAAAT
>NW_024613409.1:0-3865 GCF_008729295.1 Plectropomus leopardus
TTGATTTTGATAAATATGTGCAATATACTTTATAGCAGGGCAATACGGAGAAAATCAAATCTCTGTATCGATATTGCAACAATATTGGAGGGTTATCGGTGACTAAGCAGGTAAAAGAAAATAAGAGAAACGCTCAAACAGTCTGGAAAGTTCAGAGAATTACATCGCTTTTCTGTAACTCAGCCTTTATAACTAGGGAACAACAGTAATTACTATATTATGATATTTTAAAAAATTAAGAAAATGTGTAGTCTAAAGTAACAATATTGATATATTATTGATATATTGACAAACCCTAGTATGCTTGAGTATTTATTCCCTAAACTGAGCGGAACTAAGTTAAGGTTGTTGTATAGCGAGTGGGTAATTATTGCGAAAATAAGCTCAGGCAAAGCTAAGGGATAGCGGATCATCCTTAAAAATTTTTTTTATCACTTTTGCTAAGTGTCTGCAAACTGGATCCACAGCGATGGTTGGCTATCCATAGCAAATCTTCAGAAATACCATAGAAGTAGAATACATTTCATATATTTCCTCTCTATGTATTTCAGAATGAAGTATTCAACAAAGCCATGTGATAAAGTCACATATAACAAGGTATACTTCAGCTACCATCAGTATAACATTTAGTCAGCTCACATGTTTTCAATCAGACTGGCTGTCCTCCTAAATCTAATTCCTCATGGCAAGTGACAATAGTATGATTTCCACTTGCACTTTCAGGTGAACATATTTACAGTTCATAAAAGTTTAAAGATCTGATCAAACAGCCACAAGACTGTAAATATAGTTCTGTGTTTTCTCAAATGGAACCATGAAACGTTTTACGATACTTCAGTGCACATTGCTCTCAAGATCTATGACTTTTTATCTCTTTTTTTAAAATTGTATTTCTTTTGCTTGTCAGAGGAGTTTTAGGAGTAGAAACTGAAGCTGCTGTACTTTCACAATTCTTTCGATCTGCTTTACTTGTGAGAATTATCCTTCTTCCAGTCACAGCTGCCACAGGGTCTCCTTAACTCAACAGTTGAAGGATAATCCACTTAAACTGATTCCTTAAGCGTCTTGACCGCCCTGTGTTGTGCCTCGCATGTGCTTCCTCTGGTTATTCCTGGTGTGTGAAGAGCTGTGAGCTGGTCGGTGCTAAGCAGAGCTGGGTGGTGGGATTTCTGTCTCTCACGTCAAGGTACGTCATTCTGACATCCACCTCATGTCACACCACTACATTATCAGATGAGAGCACCTGGTGTCGATTCACGACGAAGTTAACAGACGTCTCGAGGACATAAATACAAAGGCAAAATAAAATCTGTCATTATTTAAGAATTGAGGGTTTGTTTTCCTTACCGACCACATTTGTCCATTAACTCTTACAGCTGACTCTTTCATAGGTGTGCCAGGAGGAGCCTTTGAGTTCACAAAGGTGTACAGAACAGAGGCATCAGCAGACAAGTCTCGTCTTTTCCAACAATTGTTTTTGTTGAAAAGAAAAATGTAATCCCACTCAGTAAGTACCGTAGCAGTGGCCTTTGTGAACTCACACAATGGCATTAGTCTAATCTCTGAAAGGGGAAAGTTGGATATACAGACACACTGAAGAGAACAGACGTGCCAGTAAAAAGTAGGTAATCCAGACTGTGTTCTTTTCGTCCGCTGAGTAATTTGCACGGATAAACATGTTTGTTTTATTTGCAAAGATTATTCTTTGATTTACAAACTTTTATAAGGGTCAAGTTACATCAAGAACAGACAAAGGCATTGTTGCAGTTTCCAGCTTGTTATGCTTTCGGAAATGATGTCTAATACATTTTCATGTGTATTAGATACCAGATGATCTCCGGCCTTATTCTAATATAATCTCCCTGTATGTATGGCATAAACGTGTGTCTAATGTGAGTCACTCACAAAGAGAAGATAAAAAGACTACGAGTGATCAGAGTGTTTTAAAAATGTGTGCTGACATCAACCTAATTAGTGGAGTTGACTAAGCAACCACCCTCTCTCGGACACTCACCAACTTAATCTTGTGTGCCGAGAGGATTGCTTCAGCTTTCGATCAGCAAAGTTTCCAACAGCATCAGTGGATTAATTAGGGTAACAATGTTTAAATAAAACACATAAAGCTTCATCCTGCAGGTGTGAAGACAGGTCCACGTCAGCAGAAATCATATCGTGTGTGCAAGGTTCTCAAGTTTTTGTCTTTTAGCCTTTTCTCGCCTTTTTCTTTTGACAGGTGAATACATAGACTGTATAAAAGAATTGGACGTAGTCTCCTCGTCTGAAACGTGAAGCCAATGTGGAAGTACCTTAAACCTACATTCTTTCTAATGAGCAGCAGGAGATAACTCCACTGGTTGCAAAAAGAAGTCCAATAGTGTGTAAGTCAGTGAGAAAATGACCTGACTTCTCACTTGATTTATTACCTCAGTAAACGTTTTCCTGATAACTTTATGGTCTCAATTGCTAGTTTCAAGTCTTATTTAATACAACATAAAGTTCATTTATTAAATTATGACCCCATAGACAATAAAGCAGGGTTCTCAATAAGATCCTCCCCTCGCGTCTCCACAGCTCCACCCTTTCTTCCAAATATGAGCACTTCTGCCACCCAAAAATAAATAAATAAATAAACAAGAAAATTAAGAAAATGCCAAACTTGAGACTTCAAAACAGTCGTCCATCAACCAATGGGTGACGTCACAGTGGCTACAACCATTTCTTTTATACAATCTGTGGCTGTATCCATTTAACTATATGCGACTTTCACGTTTGGCAAAATGTATCATTGAAAATGTTTGTTTCTTTTTAAACACTCACTCAGTTTTAGCTACTTTTGTTTAACATTGCAGAGACATCAAAAAAGCATGCTGGTAACTCATATGATGTGCTAATATGTGAAGTCCTGACTGATTATTTGTTGGTACAGTGATAATGATTTTCTTGTTAAATCTGATATTCTACAGGTGCCAGTCTTTGTTTGTGCAGCGGGGTATCATGTTCCTGTTTACTATTTGGTTCATCTATTTATTCAAGACAAGTTGCTGCCGACAGAATCAAAACCAAGTTCTGGTCTCTGTTGGTGACTGTCAGTACAAGTTCTTTTCATGCTTCATGTTTCTTATACATTTATTTTAATTTTTGAGAGGTGGTTAGAGACTTGTAGTCTAAAACTAACAAATCGTGGTGATGTGGTTAACCCTCGGCTGGATGACACTGCTCTCTACATATGGATGACTAAGCTACAGAAAAGTGGTCTCATAATTTGCATAATGTGTTGTCCATGTAAGCTAATTTTCTCCATGAGGTGTTTCCAGTGCCCCTCCAGACCGTTCTAGATGGTAGCAGTCACGTCTGCTCTAATAATCCCCAGAATGAAAAACTCTCCCCTCAAGTAAGTGAGCCAAGGTAAGCTGAGCTAAGCCACTAAGTGGGAATAGCAGACAAACTTACAGTGGAAATGTGCTGAAAATTTTTAGCTTTCAATAAACATTTTGTAACAAAAACTGTTGGTGTCTTGGTTCATGTGTCACATTCAGACCAGATTTAGCAGCTATTAAGTCCAAATAAAGCAATGGCACAGAAAAGAAAAAAGCATCATGTACCAACAGTCTGACTGTTGAAGGCAGCAGCTTTGGGTCTTAAATTCATTCAAAGAATGTTACAGGATTTTGGATGTTAAGAGCATAGGTCCATGTCTCACGTTTGCCTCACAGCTTAACATCCCAGACATTTGAAAAGCTCAGAGATCAGTATGACATGCATGTATTGACTGTGTGCATGTGAGTGCTTAACTAATGAATAAATCAGCTTGTATTGAAAATCTCTTTGAAAGATAAGCTGTTTTTCCTCTTCTCAGGTTCTCCTT
>NW_024613410.1:0-1770 GCF_008729295.1 Plectropomus leopardus
AAAAGGAAATTAAAGGAAAAAAAATCTAATCTCTGATCTCTGATCCCTGCGTCAAACTGGTTAATATTTTCGATCCAGATAACCCATTGTTCTGGGATTTTTCTGTCAGCAGGACAGTATTTCTACACTGTTTTACTGCTATTTTTTTTAAGTATCTGAGGCTACTTCTACCACTTGTGGGAACTGTCCTAATGTTTACTTAAAGGGGTTAGAGTCAGAGGTCTATGCAGACCAGGACAAACGATTTTTGCATTTAAAAAGAAAAGAAAAAAAAAAAACATAAGAAAAGTTTAGAAAAATATGTTTCGTTACTAATTAAAATATTAAACAGTTTATACAAGTGCAGCTGAAATGATTGATCAAGTTATCAATAAGCAAACTGACAGACAATTAAATGCAAATTACTTATACGTTCAAGTCTTCTTGTATTTTATCTTATTTTTTAATAATTTTGATGGATTTATGGGTGTTGTTTCCCAGATTTTCCTGCACTGGATAGACCTATGCTTACTTTTCATACTTTAAGTACGTTTCTAATTAATTACCACAACTTAAGTAACATTTCCAATGCAGGACTTTTACTTGTAACAGAGTATTTTAACAGTGTAGTATTTATACTTCTACTTAAGTAAAGGAACTGCATAGCCTAGTTAGTTAGTTAGTACTCAGGCAAAGTCGACTTAGGCTTTCTCAAAATTGGTCTTACAAGAGTAGCCTGCGGATATGAATGAATGGAGGAAATCAAAAAGCAGAAGACAGAAGATGACTCATTAGCTCCCTCTGGCACTTTGTGATTTATCGACTAAGAATTGTGGATTCAAAAGAGGATTCAATTGTGAATTCAAACTTTGTCCTAGATATTTCAATAACCCACTGTCACAAAACCTGTTCAGTGCACGTGTGGAAAGTTTTTTTAAAGTCATAACTGAGACGGGTTTAGTCCCGCAGGAGTGACGCCTGTCTTTGTTTTTGTGGAGCAGAAATGACTATCAACAAAGGGAATACAAGTAAGAAGACAAGCTGTTTATAAAGCGCATAACTCAAAATCTCCAAACAAGAAAACCACAAGTTCATCGTGACTTTTTCCAGTCCATCAGCAAAACATCGTCATTTTTCAGCTCGTTGTCACATCCAAACACAGCCACGCCTCGGATTAAACCATATCATATATAAAGAGGGGGTCCGGAGAGATGCGTTCAAATGTATTCTTGAAATTTTCCTTCCAGTTTCTTTTAACTATACAGCCTCAAAAGCAAGTGTCCTTAAAACAGCTGTATAACACGGGTTTTTTTTGTGTGTGTGTTTTTTTTCCCTTTGTGAAATCTCTTAAAAAGCAACCCCCCTCCTCTACTAATGGTATAATCCGGAACACAGAGTCATATGATTCTCTGACTCAAATTGAAAGGTCTGAACTGAGCAGACTCCAATCATTTTGTTCCCTTTTCTGTCTGTTTTCCACCTTTAATATCTGCCATCATGCCGATGTGTGGAGGGTTAAGCGATTTGAAAGAGGCCGACCCCAAAATCCAGGAGATCTGTGACAGCGTAAGTAGAGAGAGAGGAAGAACATTGTTTTTGTTTGTCTTTTTTCCCTCGAAAGTGTGTGCTCACCGTAAACAGTGTCTGTGTTTAGATGTTTCTCTCATCTCTTTGTTGTTCAGATAAAGGCCAGTGCAGAGGAAAAAGCTGGGAAGAGTTTCGCTGTTTTCGCAGCCAGGAACTACAAGACTCAGGTTGTGGCCGGGACCAACTACTTCATCAAGGTAACTT
>NW_024613411.1:0-1181 GCF_008729295.1 Plectropomus leopardus
ATGTATTTGTGACCATCTCTGCCAGCAGTAATGTGGCAGCACAGCTCATGGTGGCTGAGATGAAGCAACAATAACAGTTCTCACACAAGTAATAAGTCCCACGGTGAAGCTCCCTAAATAAAAGAACAAGGCGCGCACACACACACACACACACACATACACACACACACACATACTGCGGGTTCACTGCAACATTTCCCACTGCACTCCCCTGAGCTCCCATCATCTCCTCAAAACAGCTCTGATGACGGAAAACTGGGAATTTACCCACCAAAATAAAAGAATTACATCTTAGATTCTCCCTGAATAATTCATAAGTCATTGTTTGTGGGACGCTGCGTGAACACGTGTGTTTGAGAGAAACTGGGCAATCCCTCAGAAACAACACGACTGTGCTAGATTTGTGGCCTCATAGTTGAGGAACTGGGAATTTAGGGAGACTCACAAACAGATATTGGTTTGAACTGGGTCGAGCTGTGGTGTGTGGCTCCACAGCGCCACACTGTGGCCAAAACAAAACACTGACATAGTGGAGGTTTTTCTCTTTTATTGCAAATATACAGGCAGCCTTTACACCACAGACACTCAACTTGCTTTACCCGGGGGCCGCTTTTGCAAAATGACAGGAGACGGGGCCAATTAATAAAGAAAAAATTGTTAATGTTTATCAGTATATTAAAATAAATTTGTTTTTTTAAACCTATTTTCTGTTCTGACTCTTTTGCAAAGAGACAAATCCAGTCACAGATCTCAGGTGCATGCAGGGGTGTTTCCAAGATTTGAGGACATTCAGGGCTTAGCTCGGACTTATTTTAAGGGGACCTTAAAGACCTTAACTTGTTTTTCATGAACAAAAACTCAACTTTTTAATGCACTCTGGCACACTATTTACATAACAAGTCCAAAAATATTACCATTGAGAATATATTTTCAATGTGAATTATACCTCTTTTCCACCAAATTTAGCATATTAGTTTGAGAGCTGGAGCTACATCACTTTTCTTGTGCTGCTTCCACGAGCATTTTAAACCTTTGAACCCCGAACTGTTGCAATTTCAATCAATAGTATGGGCCATGATCAACAAAAGAAAAAAAAACCCAAAAAATAAAAAGAAATTGGTAAAACGTACAAAAAAATGACCTGAAATCAATAAATAGTAATAACAATAATAATAAATAAT
>NW_024613412.1:0-1853 GCF_008729295.1 Plectropomus leopardus
AATGATGTCGCTCCAGATTTCAAAGGGTTAACCAACCTAACTGCTCTGTTATGCTCCATAACAAAGATAGACACTAATGCTTGTGTTTTTGGCTTTCTAATGGACTGCTCGTTCTCTGTATTCTGACGTCTTGATTTGTTTCTGTCAGCAGAGAAATGACCAACGCCAACACGAATAACAATTTCATTACACAGATAGATTGAATCAGAAGTGGGGGAAGGTGTTTTTCTCTTATTGCACCCTCAATTGTGTGATTTCAGATTAACACGAGGTGCATCTTTACATAAAAATCGAATCATATGCAGCTGTGAAGGAGAATTATTAATTCCCACAAGGTCATAGGGAAAAAAACAAAGCAAATAATAATAATACAGATTCTAATACAGTGTTGAAAGATGGACATTTGAAAGAATAAGACCAGAAAGCAGCGTAGCAGTGGTGATAAAACATTGAGATGGAGCTGGGCTTGTCTCTGTATTTATTCATGCTTTAATCAGCAGCTGCTGGGCTCAGAGACTCCAGAATATCTCCACCAATGAATGTGAATTTGGCTTTATTGCCCTGATTAACATTTTTCATCTGGAGTCAAACACAGAGAACGGTTAGCAAATTGAAACCATGGACGAGATGAAACTGAAAGCTAGAATTAATTCTGTCCTCCTGCAGGCCCCTTTCGCTCTCAGGGAAGCATCAATGTAATATTCATGTCAGGGATGTTTATTTTCATGACAAGTGAATGAGGAATAAGAATAATCCTCCTCCAACAAAGCAGCCGCTGAGATGGCAGAGGGATTTAGAGAAGCCCTGCACCAGTCACCAGTCGCCCTGTGGTTTTTTGGGTTTTTTTTAATGTGTCAGATTCACAATAATAAGAGCAGCGAGAGATGTGGGGAATAATTCATACAGAGGCAGTAACACCTGCGTCACAACTTTTTTTAACCTGAACAAACATGTTGTTAATCACCGGCACTCACTGTGTAAAACTCTCACAGCTGAAAGACTAAACTGATGTAATTGAATAATGGTTTGTTTAATCTAAAGGCTAATGAACTTACTCAGCAGTGGCGCCACAGTCTGGACTGACATGAATTAATCCTTCAACAACTAACAGAGGAAGAATCATCTCATTATTATTTAAGAAAACGATATATTTATTATCACTCATGAGAAAAATGTGCTCAACAAATGTAATTTATTGTTTTAAGCTGATTAATATTTTCTTAAATGTTAATGTAGTCAGTGTTAAGGGGACATTGAGTCATTTATGACCTCTGTTGGTGTCTTTCGGAAAGTCAAACAGCGCTAATACAACAATGATCTCCTCTTTGCTCGGGAGCCTTTTTATGTTCAGTGTTGCTGTAATACTTTGACCTGAAAAAGGTTGAATAAACATATAGAATCACCTTCTTATAAGTCACCCTTTAATAAGTCGTAGCTAACGGCTTGGTTATTTCATATTTCATTAACACAGCATCAACTAAAGCAACTAAATAAAACATTCAATTGCTGGATTACAAAATCTCTTTAGCTGGTTTATTTATCCCCTTACAGAATGGTACTTTCTTTATCTTTTTAGCTCATAAATAAATCTATCGGGACGACCCCGCTAATGAACTGATTAACTGAATCTTCCGCAAAAATATCTGCTGTTAAGGAATCAGAATGTGTCTGTTAACATCTTGATTTATAATAATGGCCTTTTTTTTAATAACGCTTACTTATTAACATCTTAAAGGTGCTAAATGCAAGTTTTTAAAAATGACACTCTAATTTGCAGTTTAGTGAACTGCATTTTGCAATCTGAGGCATGCACCTGAGCGAGTGCTTACCTGTTAAAGAGACAGATATATATA
>NW_024613413.1:0-1161 GCF_008729295.1 Plectropomus leopardus
TCCTTCGTGTTTCTGCAGGAATAAGGAGGTTCTGTCCAGGCTGCACTTCTCTCCGGTGCCGGTCTTTGCTCTGGGGAACTGGATCCCCAACGTGCTTTACTACTGGCGCTGCTGGGCACGCAACTGTGTCTTCTCCCAGGCTGTCTTCAAATCTGAGGGTGAGAAAGAGCGCTGTCTCTTCACGGGCCTTTGGGTTCAACACAGTGACGCATTGTGGTGACACTGTCACTTACTAGTAAAATATGTGAAGTAATACCACTGTCACCTAAAATACTCTACGATGGTAAATGTTGTCCTACATAATATGAAGCAGATGCAATTTATTTTATTATCTTAACATCTAAACTACTGTAACCACAGTGTCTTTTTTACCCCAAATCAGCAGGTGTCGTCTTCTCCCCGCCCACAATAAGTCCTAAAGGTACCTTTTCGCTGCTGCCTTTGGTTCCCAAAAAAAAAGAGTTTGTACAATCATGACAAAATCATTGAATTTTGTTTCACAAACCTTTAATAGCACATGATGTGCTCAAGGACCATCGTAAATTTGAAAATGTCATGATTATTTCTCTATTTAAAGTTTGTGGTTTGAAGGCATTTTTTCTTTAAAAATCACCAAGACTTTTTAAAGAAAAAGAAAAAATCATCAAGCTTTTTTCTTCAAAACCCCCAAAACATGTTTTTATCACAAAAAAATAAAGAAAACAAGAAAAGTCCACATTTTTTCTTTAAAAATTGCCAAAATTATTCAATGAAAAAAAAAAATCCTTGTTCAAAAGTGAAAAAATCTCTTCTTCAGATCTGGCATGTTACCGGGACTTAACGGTAAAATCAGCTCATTTTATCAGCAAACCTTTGGCCACTTTTTGCACCAGCAGCAAGTTTTTAAACCATTTCAGGGTTTAATGGTGCATGGATGTTTCTGTCCTCACAGGGTGGAAGATGCCCATTATCATCAAGAGACTGGACGCCAGGTACGACTGGCTCATGAAGCGCTGGGAGAAGAGGTCATATCAGCTGACTGATGCAGGCGATGGGTGTGAACCTTTCCCCTCAGCGGCGGGTGCTGTGGCCTGGGTGTCAGAGGGCAACTGCTCTTTCTTCACGAAGGTCTGTCAACGTCAACGAGCTTTTTGCTCACATTATAACTTCCTTTATGATCTG
>NW_024613414.1:0-1982 GCF_008729295.1 Plectropomus leopardus
CTCTTTTTTTTTTTTTTTTTACATTTTTTACTTGTTTCTTCATTTTTTTCTTTTTTTTTTTTTGCTTATTTTCAGGTAACTTTTATTAATTTCTTGCTAAGTTTTGGGGCCATGTCTTGTTGAGTTGCTCATTACCTTCTCCAAACAAAAACAAAAAGCCCAGGTTATCTCCTACCTCCATTGACCCATCATTTCTGCCATGAGACAAAGAGAAATGTCTTTTGTTTTTTCCTCCAGTTTTAGTTATTGCAAAATTGGTCCTAAATTTCATTCCAAGTGGCATTTAAAGTCTTTCTTGTCTAAGTCTAACTTAGGGAAACATGAACACTTTGCTAATTTGCTCACAATAAAAATGTGATTTGGCGACCATGTGTTCACAGAATATTCCTTTGCCTCCAAGTGGCCAAAAAAAGAAATTGCTACTGCTTTAAAGTCTTTCCACACTTTCACAAAGCATAAAAAAATATGTTTTTAAGGCCAAACTATAATTTATAGGATAAAATCCAAGCTATCCTCCAAGGCTTTAACACTAAGTGGACACAGATTCAGCCTGTTATATCAGCTTAGTGCTGAACCACAGTGAGTCCGTGACCTTATATGACATTTGCACTTTTGAATCAAAGTTCAATATTTGAAATCAAATCCAAATTCCACAGTACGCTAGAAAGGGTTATAAATAATAAAATGTACCTGATGATTAGAACAGCATCCTGACTTAACAATTCATTTCAACCAAAAGAAGAAAATCTTTCCTTTTTATGTCTGCTGCCATAGCAACTACTTTCCTCCCTCTGTATGATTATGCTCAGATAAAATAAGAGAGTATTGATGGAAATGCAATCTTCACAAATCAAAAACCAAATGCAACAAGTCCAGACAGGAGATTAAATCTAAAAGGGGAAAAAAAGGTAGGTAATAGTATCATTCACACACCCACCAGCCTATGGGGGGAACATTTCAAACAAAACAGGATTGAGAGTTTGACTCAAAAAGCTTCCCTCCTCCAGAGGGGCTTACGGAGCGCACAGTGCGTCTTCCTCACCAACGTCTTGCTTTGCACTCACATGATTACACACATTCACAGCTGGAGCTGCCTGTTGGAATCACAGTCTGCTGCTGCCGGCCCTCAAGCAGCTTTACAATCCCATAACCATCAGTACATGAATGCATTTTGCAAAATAAACACCCCGCCGTTTTGAAAAATACTAGATTATTTTTTCAGACACTCATGATACAAAGGTTGACATCAGATTCCATGAAATGCTTTGTAGTCATAGTTAAACCACACTGTAGGTAAGATAAACAGAGCTGCCATGTTTTCAAAAAGCCTTGCTCTGAGACTGGATGGAATCAGATCATTTCTGTGGGGGCGTATTTGGGGTTGCCACCACTTACAGAGGACATTTATTTTTAGTAATTTTTTTGTACAAAGTAGTAAAAAAAGTTGTTGTTTTTTTTTAAATTTAAAAACAAAAAACATGACCATTTACAGACATTTCCCCAGGTTCATGGACAAAGAAATGAAAACCTTTTTAGCCACCGAAAGTATCATCAAGATGGTAAATTTCAGTTGGCATATGTTCAACAACATGGACACAATTGCCTTTTTTTCATATTAAAACATTTCTTGACATTGCTGAAGAGAATCGCTGCACGTCAGAATGTATTACAAGTGCTTTGGAGGAGGGTGCAATTCATAAACAAAGAGAGAAACTCTAGCATACTTATTTAATGAATAAAACAAAGTTTTGGTCTAGCAAACCTGATGATGGCAGCATCAGAACTTTTCTGATGCATATATACAAACACAGAGAATCATCCAATTTTTAATCATCCAATCAGAGCGCTGCTGAGACTGATGAACACCTGAAACTGCTTTGCATCACCAGAGTTTTATTTTTTTTTTTTTATAAATAGTCACAATAAGTCACAATAAACTTAAAATGTAGCTACATATAAACTTACATACCCCGCAAGTCCCA
>NW_024613415.1:0-1594 GCF_008729295.1 Plectropomus leopardus
TAGTATTATTATTTATTTATTTATGTATTTTTCTCTATTATTCCCCTCCTCCTTTATTTTAGTTTTTTCTATTTTAGTATTTTCTTTGGTAATTTCATATAATACTTCTGATGGTGTGACCTGATTCTGTGTGATTTTGCCTGTATATATATTTGTATAATTGTGTATATTTATAGGTATATGTGTACAAGTAAGCATTCAAAAACTTAATCTGTATAATTTTTTACCATGAGATATCATTATGGGCATTTCTTTTTTGTTGTCCTTTATCATTTTTTTTCCTTACATATTACATACTTTTTTTTTTTATATGTGAATATTTTCTTCTCAGTATCATTAACTTATTCTTTTTTTAATTTTTTACTATATTTATGTCACTTTTTTAGTAATTTTTGCCTTGTCTTATGACACATATGTTGTATTGTTGAGTTGTAAATTTCTTGGTATCACATAACCTGTCAGGTGACCAATTCATGCTATTTATAGGGTGTGTGTCTGTACTTTGTCATGTCTGACAAAGGGCTAATGTCCGAAATGTCACACGTATGGAGGTAATTGAATAAATTTTCATTGGAGCATGCACTAGTGTGCTGACTTTATTTATTCATTCATATAATGGATATATTGCCACCCATACCTTATAGATCAGCGAGCATTGCTGTACAGTCATCGTCTTGTTTAGTCATAGATGTTATATCATTACCGTAATCTTCACAGTAATAAAGTCACTACATATATATACACATAAATATATATATCTATATCTATCTATCTATATCTATCTATCTATCTATCTATCTATCTATCTATCTATCTATCTATCTATCTATCTATCTATCNCAGTTGTTAGTATTATTATTTATTTATTTATGTATTTTTCTCTATTATTCCCCTCCTCCTTTATTTTAGTTTTTTCTATTTTAGTATTTTCTTTGGTAATTTCATATAATACTTCTGATGGTGTGACCTGATTCTGTGTGATTTTGCCTGTATATATATTTGTATAATTGTGTATATTTATAGGTATATGTGTACAAGTAAGCATTCAAAAACTTAATCTGTATAATTTTTTACCATGAGATATCATTATGGGCATTTCTTTTTTGTTGTCCTTTATCATTTTTTTTCCTTACATATTACATACTTTTTTTTTTTATATGTGAATATTTTCTTCTCAGTATCATTAACTTATTCTTTTTTTAATTTTTTACTATATTTATGTCACTTTTTTAGTAATTTTTGCCTTGTCTTATGACACATATGTTGTATTGTTGAGTTGTAAATTTCTTGGTATCACATAACCTGTCAGGTGACCAATTCATGCTATTTATAGGGTGTGTGTCTGTACTTTGTCATGTCTGACAAAGGGCTAATGTCCGAAATGTCACACGTATGGAGGTAATTGAATAAATTTTCATTGGAGCATGCACTAGTGTGCTGACTTTATTTATTCATTCATATAATGGATATATTGCCACCCATACCTTATAGATCAGCGAGCATTGCTGTACAGTCATCGTCTTGTTTAGTCATAGATGTTATATCATTACCGTAATCTTCACAGTAATAAAGTCACTACATATATATACACATA
>NW_024613416.1:0-3745 GCF_008729295.1 Plectropomus leopardus
GACCAAATGAAGTAAACGCACTATCGAAATCTGTGCAAACTAGATGAGTGATTCGTGTGTACAATATCAATATCTTACTGTACAGTCTTCATCATCATCATCCTGCTGAGGTGATAACAAAGCAGACAGAGCCTGAAGGTTGTGAGCGGATGATACTCCAAAACACTCCATTCAGGACAGCACAAGTTTCCTTTATCCCCAAAGAACAACTAGGCTACTCCCTCTAAACGTAAAAAAAGTGAAAAAAACAAAACAAAACCCAAACCATTCAGTACAAAATAACATAAGCATGAATATGTAAAAAACAAAGCTATCGCTAATTGAACGTTTGGACTGTTCCTGTTGACGCTTTCCGTTTCCCTGGAGACGACCAGGCTGCCATGGGAACCAGTGACGTCACTGACGAAGATGAACCCTCGATCAAATGAATGAACGAAAAGTAGAGAGGCAGATAGTTTTGAACAAGGTCGCTACACTCGACAAAAAAATCACAGCTATGTTATTAACATAGACTAAGTGTAATAAGCAAGTCTTAATAGCGCAGTAATAAATACATAAATAAATAAATAGGCATCAATAAATACAAAATCTTACTTCCAGTTGTGGAGGACGTCTCGTAATTAAAGCAAATGTTGGCCTTGTAAAAACTACTCATCATACAAAAAATCGATTAAACAATATACTTTTTGAACGAGAAGTTTTGAATTAAAAAATATATTAAGATAACCGCAAACGCCTTTCCAAAACTGTTTTTTTTTCCAAACAAGAAGAATATACTTACTGATGCATAAACATGTGGCAGATTTTAGGCTTCTGTGCTCTATTTTTTCCTTGATTCAGTATAATTAGGAATATATTAAGGTACTCCACAATAACACGAGTTCCCATAGGAACAACAAGTGCCTATCAAATAACCGCATTTAATTAAATAACAATCCGACTTAATACGTAGCCTATTACATATACTTAATGAACGATCAGCTATAAATAAAATCTATCTATCTATATGTCTATCTATCTTTGATATAGGTTGGCCCTGATGTTGTTTTTAAGGGTACTGTAAAGCGTTTGTCCAAAGTCAGCTGAAAGGCGAAGTGATTACCGCTTCGAGTACTAGTCGTGTCCCTCCTCAGACACCGTAGCGAATGCATGGCCCGCAGGGATCATGTTGAAGGTGACAGGTAGTGCAATGCCGGGAGCTGTGAGTTTGTTGCCGATCACCGTGGTTGCTGCTGCCGGTGACGGGGAGGCAGAGACGACCGCCCCTTTGCTCCGGGACGAGCTGTCGCTGTACAGCGCTCCTCAGCAGAAGTTCCGGTATGTGGAGCCCGAGGCGGGTCAGCTGGAGCAGAGTGTCGCCTCTCTCAGGAAGCTCACAGAGCCATACACGGATTGGTGTCAGGGCGCCTATAACAAAATTAAACCCAAAGTTCAAAGCGCTGTCAAGTGGGGGGATGGCACCTATGCCTACTTGAAGAACCCGCCGAAGGACTTCTATCCCCGGGCAGGAGTTATTGGCTTCACCGGTGTCCTGGGACTATTTCTTGGCAGAGGCTCCAGGCTTAAAAAGCTCATCTACCCGGCGGGCCTGATGACCGTGAGCGCCTCCCTGTACTACCCGGAGCGAGCTGCGGCCATCGCAAAGTCAACCGGAGACTCCGTGTACGAGCGAGCCGTGCAAGGCTACGCTGCCCTGGAGAAGATGGTGAATCCTCAAACCAAAGCTGGGAAAAGCTCCGACTCAGAGACTAAACCCTGAGGACCCCTGTGTGATTCTGCAACAACTCAGCAATAAGAAATCAGCAGCTGCCTAATACAGTAGATTGACACGTGCTACTTAGACAGGCACTAATGTGTGTGTGACTTCCTCATGCCCACTTTTTGCACTAAGCTTCTCATGTAACTCAGGCCGGGCATGGCCTGTCACGAGTTTGCAACTTGAATGATTTACCTCTGCTTCTGATTTGAATGTATATTTATGTAGAGAATTAATAAAAAATCAACTGTCTTACATTTAAGTCTTGAAACATTTGTTGATTTTAGACTTTTAAGTGTTGATAGCTTAACTTCTTAATGAGCATTGTCAAAAATAAAGCCATATGTAAATTAATACAAATAAATTCCAATTGTTCAATAAACACATTTAGGGAAAAATAAACCATTTTGATAATCAATTAATTGTAATTTTTCCAAGAAAAACAGTCAAGTTTATAAATGCTAAGAATTTGCTTCCTTGTCTGATAAAGTAAAGTTAATATATTTGGGTTTCTGTTGAAGACATCCTTGGGCTCTAGCAAATTGTTATGAACACTTTTTAATCTTATCTAGCATTTTACACAGCAAGCAATTAACCGACCGATTGAGAACATGTTTGGCTAATTAATCAATATAATTAATCAATAATGAAAATAATTAGGAATTGCAGCCCTATAATGTTAAACATCATGAAAGCTACATTGAAGGAGTTAAAAGCTGTAAATGTGAGATGTCAATTTTTTTTCAAAAACCCAGATTAAATTAGCAATATTACCCTTACCATAATGTTCATTAGCCATTTGTAAGAAACCAAATTGAATTATTTGTAATTACAATATGACCAAGGACAATGCCTGGAACCCAAAGGTGAACACTGTGTGACTGTTTAACGTCTTTATTTAACTCAGCCAAAAAAAAAAAAGTGTACAAAAATTAAATATGAATCACTTCAATGAAATCCCCTCAGAGCAGCACCAGCTTCTCATTTAGAGCAATCTGTGCCTGGGTGAGATTGGACAGGTAGGTCACCATCAACAGGTCCTGCAACAAACAGACAGTCATATTGTTATTACAATGTTATTCATAGTGACACAAAATGAGCTCATTAGTCAAACATGCTTATGCTTCTTGTTACACACAGACAAAATTCAAGAACTACGAGGTCAGAGCGACAGTCCCCTGACAACAAATGTAATAACAACCCCTATGTTCCTTATGTGACTGTGTGAGCTGGACAAGTACTGAGTAAAGAAGTACGAGACAAGTGGAGCAAAGAGAGCACTAACAATAGACACAAAGTCTAATTGGATGCTTCCTGTAATCAATGGGAGAGAGTGACTATGTGCTGGGAACAAGCCTGAGTGCAGTTAAAAACATTGGAAGGCTGAAGAAGGGGTGCTAAAGCTATCAGCGGTGATTAGAAAAATTATTTATACCAGAAATTAATGTATATGTTGTTCTCTAACAGACATGGAGCACTTACGTTGATGTTGGAATTAAGCATGTTCTCAAAGTCCTCGGCTGGGATGGTGGGGACCTTGTTAACCAGGTCCATCAGGAAGCGGCCCACGCTGTTATCTGCTGTCACTTTGCCAGACTGAGACAGATCGAACAGCATTAGCTTTACAGCCACCATAAACTTGATTACTTCACAAATGATCCCTCGAGATACAATGGATTGATACGAAGAAGAACTGCTGGAATATGACCAGGAAAACAAAGAGTGGAGGGTACTGCTTTATCATTTCATACATATGGACACAGTCACATCGGATCGGAGTCGTATCATCATTCCAGTCGCTCCATTACTCACCAGCACATCCTCAATGTATGCAAGCACAGTGGTCAGCATGTCCTGGACCCTGGCTGCAGAGCCAGCCACCTGGGACAGATCAGAGGTTAACCCCTTGGTGCGACTCGGAAGGATACGTGTCCTCTGCAGAAGGTCCACTAAAACAAACAGATGAGACTGTTAGAGTACAGGGCCTCA
>NW_024613417.1:0-1760 GCF_008729295.1 Plectropomus leopardus
TATCATTATTATAACTTAACTATTTTTGTACAAACATTTACCCACCAGTGTAGCGGGCAGCCCTCTAAGATTTATTTGCCAAACAGGAAATCTACCCACATTTGGCACTTGGCTGGTGTTAATTTTGGGCCCTGTTTGAAATGCATGTTTTCTTTAAAAATCTTCAAAATCACACCATTTATCATTGCCAGAAACTGTGAAATATTGTTATTTGTGGTGAAGGGCGCATCATGCATTTTCCCCCAGTCGCTCAAGGAAAAATATTTGAAGCTCATGGGGAGGGTCATGATATTAAAAAATAATGGTAATAATAATAATTAAAAAAAAAAAAACGTAGTCACACCCCAGCAACCCCCCACCCGGTTAAAAAAGCACCATCCCTTACTTAAGTGACATTGCAAAAGTAGTATATGAGCATAAAAATTTAAAGTAAAACCAAAAGTAAAAGCACTCTATATTTAGAATTATCCATTTCAGACTCATATTGTGATATTAATGGATTATAAAACATGAATATAATAGTGTTCACTGTAAAATTTGATTAATGCTGCAGGTGGAGCTCATTTTATTCATTTTATCAACTTTGCTGTTAAGCTCAATCTACTCAAACTATAATAATATACATATTTTTGTTGGGTTTATATTTTGCATTGATAATCTGACTCATCAGAGCTTCAAAGAGCTTCAAAGCTGTCAAATAAGTGTGGAAGATTAAAAAGTACAATGAGGCAAATTGAACTACATAAAACCTGAATGAATATTTCGTGTAATAATCTTGGGTGAATAAAATGTTTTGCTTCCTTTTGTTTCTGTATGACCAACAGGAAAGTGAAGGGCTGCACTCTTGATGTCCACCCCACTGAGAGAGCCCTCGTGGTTCAGTATGAGGTGGAGGCAACTGTTTTGGGAGAGCTGGGGAACCCGATGGTTGGAGAACGAAAAGAGTGTCAGAAAATGTGAGAAACACACACTTTTAAATGTGTACAATATTACATCAGTCATATTTCTGTACCAGGATCTTATTTCATACCTTTCATCTGAAATTAGGTGCCCAAAAGTTTGGCTCAAAAGCAGTAATTTTACGCGTCTGTATTTTGTCCTTCAGTATTCGCCTGAAAAGCCTGAACGGCCACACAGATATATCGTCTTTGGCCCGGAAGGTCGTGGAAGAATGTCGGCTGATTCACCCGTCCAAACTCAGCGAGGTGGAGCAGCTGCTCTTCTATCTGCAAAACCGCAAACAGTCAAATGGTATTAAGAAGTTTATTTATTGACTGCGTTACAAACAACATTGATGTGTTCACAATTAAGTGTTCCTAAAGGTTAAAGAATGCATATTACCTTTCACAGACAACCAAGAGAAGAAACACATCTCACCTCGAGACTTTACACCTTACGCAGGAGTGGAGGTAAGAACAAATGTGTGTTTTTACAGTACAATATGTGTATGTAGTAATGTACAGTATATATAGGGATGGCTTACAAATATAAGGATTTGCCAACATGAAGTGTCTTAGTATGGAGTTAGGCCACCACGAGCCTCCAGAACAGCTTCAGTGCTCCATGTAAAGTCTTTTGAACTCTGTTGGAGAGAACAACATTCCTCAACAAGATATTCCTCCATATTTATATGTACAGCCTTCTTTTAATCAGGTCGTCTTATTAGGATCAAGATCTGTTTTGCAAGTGTTACGCCCCTCCCTCTGTCTTGGAGGCTGACATGGGCGGCTTCATCAAGCAGCATGCTGACACAGGAGGGT
>NW_024613418.1:0-1185 GCF_008729295.1 Plectropomus leopardus
TACATATTCAAAATAAATAAATGAATAAATATTTACAAATGGATGAGTAAATAAATAAATACATAAACAAATTGATAAATAAATAAACAAAAAATGTACAAATAAATGTTCTTGAGTCTTGCTTGTCATGTCTAATGTACAATTATTTTTTTCTCTTAGATTTACATTAAAATCTCATGTATTTTACCCTGAAACAAGTCAAATTTATTTAAAGGTGCTTTTCACAGGCATGATTTACACGGTGCTTCACAAAGGCAACAAACAGCATACTAAAAACACAGAGTACCTGAGCCACGTACTGTAAGTAAGTAAGTAAGTAAGCACATTACACAATAACAAAATCAATACACAACAGGAATACATAAAATATAAAGAAAATACAGAGCAAGTGCGTACACGCCGACCACAGAGTCAGCAGACTGCGAGGGTGCAGGCAGAGCCTCCAAAATGTACATGTAAATTACTGCAATAAATATTAGCTGTCCCACATTAAACCTGCAGTTTCTTCCTCTGCGCGGCAGTGCAGCATCTCTGCTCATCCCCCTCATTGCCCTGAACACCAGAGGAGTCTAACAACACAGTTTCCTTGTGATTCGGATTACGCATCAAACGTTCCTCCGGAGCGGCGCTGAGAGCGAGCAGAGGCACCGAGGCCACATGTTTTCCATGTGAGCGCCGCTAACGCAGCCTGATGGGACGGAAACAAACACAGCTGGCTTTGTTTATTGCTCCACACTTCACAGCAGCCACTGCGTTTACATGTAAACACGACAGCAGGTTCACGGGCGAAATCAGAGAACACGATTACAGCTGCGCAAAGCAGTTACTGTAAAAACCTAGGATTACTGAGGATTTACTTTTTTATTTATATAAATGCTGCAGCCTGAGAAGTGCTTTTCTTTCTGTAATAAAAGACACTTTTATCTATCTCAGGTTTTTTTCACTGTTTATGCACAAATTAGTAACTCTACAAACAGCCTGTGAATCACAGAAAAAGAGACGTTATATTTTAAAGTATATTTTTTGGGTGATTCCAGGAAGCACTACAACAATTTAATCTGACTGCATTACTCTCCCTGTCTGAATTCTTCATCATGGGCTTGGATTCTTAAAACACCCTTTTAACCCTTTGAGACCTCCGCAAAATTGGCTTGATTAATTTCAAAAACATGGGAAGAAAGTGAC
>NW_024613419.1:0-3703 GCF_008729295.1 Plectropomus leopardus
TTTTGCATTCCCATTGTGAAAAGTTGTGGATGGTGCCTTCAGTAACTTTGGAATCTTTCCCATTTTAGGTCACCCCTCTGCTTTGGGTAGCTAGCACACAGATCTGGTTCTGCATCACCACACCATGTGCATTTGTTGACATCACCCTAGTGGCATTCTGCAATGTCATAGGTTGACGTGAAAGGTCACTGACCAACCATCACCGTGTGATAACTTCAGAGTGAGAACGTTTCCGAAAGGAAGTGTTTACAGCCTCTAGTAGCAACTGTAGACTGAGAAAAAAAATCATTAAATGGGCCGACTGCCGAGAACTAATAAGGTGGAATCTAATCCTCACTTGGAGAAAAAAAGTGTCGGACTGTCGGAGCTTCATTCGGTGTGCTCGGGCAGAATAAACCCCTGTTGTTGCCTGACAAGGAGTGGGTGCACAACCCGCTATTTATAAAAATCCCAAAGAGAGACTCTCACTGCAGCACGTTCTTGTTTGTGTTGCCCTGTTCTGCAGATGATGAACGGGCTGCAGACTTCAATCTGTGTCAGCTGTGAACATGAAATACAGTGAGTGCTGCTGGACGGACACAACAACCCCACCCACATGAAAGAGTACTGTTTATGGTGGAAACTATACAGATTTAGGTTCTAGATACCTGTTCGTAGGTGATCGTTTTGGTTCCAAAGGTACGATAACGAAAGCCTTTGATGGAAACACTGATCTATGTGCCAAACAGTTCTGGTGATCCCCTGAGGGGAACTGCCCACTGGGTCCACAGTTACCTACATAATTTCAAGGGCTTTATTCTGGTTGCTTTTGCACTACCAATAGGGATGCCCAAGTGATGTGAGCCAGTCATTGCTTATTTCATTTTGATGAGTCAAAACTGTGTTGTATTGTTATAATTGCATATTTTATCAGTGAAGCCTTAACTTCAGTCTGTCCAGTTGTCCACATGTCTTCCTTTTTTTTCTCCATTAAAAGCTGCCGTATTTGTTTTGTGTTGTCTATTTTTTTACATGGCTAACAGGTTTATTAAAAATGGAGGTTGCTGGTTCAGCATTGGCTGTGTTTGACCAATCACCTTACACTCACATCAGTCATAGTTTTTCTAGTGATGGGAAAGAACCGACTAGAAAATTAGAGCTAGAAAAATCCCTCAAAAATGCATTTGTCATTGGAACTATGACAAAGGTCCTCTGGTGTAAAATGTTTTTGGTACATCTCATTCATATTTTGTTCATCCCACATGTTTCCCTCCGCTATCACCTGTGAAATAAAGGCATATATTTCCAAAATAGAAATAAAAAAAATAAAAACTACATGCAGGCAAAATCGTTTGATTTATTACTTTTCCCCTCATGACACTTTTACAATAAACCACTCACTAATATGGACTTCGAGTTGACATCTCTCTTTTTGGATTCAGAGAAAAACAGACCAATATTCCACACACACATACACGCATGATGGCAAAATAAATGACAAAATATATCACCTGCCATCACCCTCAAAACGATCCATATGAATGACAGCCTTATCGCCAGCATTACATAATTTGTTTGTGCTTTTTAACACCTGTTCAAAATGCCTGTCACAAAAATTACTTACATGATAGTTTTTGCAACACAAAAGTATGTGCACTGACCTCTTGGGGCAGCAAAGCAGACAGCTACTAATACGAAACATTTTCATGATGCAGGAATTAATTACATCTTCACTATATCATTATCATAAAGTGTGCTGGAAACCAGCATAACAATAGGTTTCTTGATTCAGAGTCAGGTTCAGATTCAGACAACTTTATTGATCCCAAACATTGCAATTAACTGAGTTAAAATAGATGATGAGATGAACTTAGTTGATTCTCTGTGATAAAGCTCCAAGAGTGCAATGTAAAATTCAGCAAACACAAAACTGTGCAAGAAAATGAAGTGCAGCCAGCATGAGAAGCCTCTCTAGAGCCCCAGTCACAGTGCACTGAGCACGACTCGTCTGCTAACACAACTCCCAGATGCCACTGCATCTGAGGCAGCAGCATTAAGTCCAGGTGATGGCCCTATAACCAAGCTCCTGCTGCTAAATGTGCAGGCCTGTGAGCCCAAATCAAGGTCACTCTGTATTACACAATCAGTGACTTCTAAGGCTATGAAAATGTTTCTGTAACTTTGCAGAAATCCTGTGCACATTATGTGGTTCCAGAAGAAGACCGTGAACTGTCTATTTTTGTGCAGCATATAAAGGGAAGAAAAAAACTGATGAGCCATCACTTATTGAAGCCGAGATTAAATGAAAGTTGCCCTTTTAACCCTTTTAGACCACACCCCCTGCTGAACTGTGCACCTAATCAATCAATCAATCAAACAATCATTTGTCATGTGGGAATTACATTTTTGGCTACTGCTTTATGGTTCTCATAATCGATGGTTTCTGGTTGTGAAATGATTTAACTGGCCACACATTCCGACCTTGATGGCTGCATAGTTGCTTCACCCAAACACAGGCAGAGACTTCACTCTGCAGCCGCCTATAAACAGCCTATGGCCATGATTAACAGCAGGAAAGGTACAGCATCTCATATTCCCATGTCACATAAAGCACACCCCTCCTCTCTTGTTCTCCCCAGTCCTCTGCTCCGTCAGATCAACCAGCTCCTTCTCATTTTGAGGTTGTCAAATTCTACCACTTTTGCAGTGATTTCAGCATAAGACCCCGAAACCTAAAGCCACCTTTCATGTCTGCACAATACGCCGCTGGATGGTGTCAAGAATGTGTTGGATTGGCATATAGAAAAAGAGTCACCTCGTTGAATGGAACCCTAATAATATATTCCAAAAAAAACAGTTCAGTTGCAGTATTGGATCAAAATTCAATCATGTTTTTCTTCTGCAAAACAACATATGATTTGTGCTTACATAAGCTAGTGCCAACCAATTTTGAACAATAATACTGTGACATCCATCCATCAGTCTGCAATTTTCCTCTCAAGGAGCTAAGAAATAACTTAGCTAGCTAGCCACAGCATGCTGTGTCAGCGTGCTTCACTTGGAGGAAGTGACAGCTCCAGATAATGTGCAAAGCATTTTACAGTGAACTGCTTCAGCAACTAACCTTAAATGGAGTATACACCGGACTTTGTCTCTCTCTCCCTGATGGATACATTTTCCCATCGGCTTAAAGTGTTTGGGCCATGCCCACTTTTCAACGATCATATCCCACCTGCTCATCCTGTTTCACTCATAAAAGAAGTCACAATATTAGAGCTAGATACTTTTTTATAATTTTTTATCTGGACTTCTGGGTTTTTGACTGTTGTCCTGAAGACATTTTCCTCCCATAACATTCAACTAATGAGAGCAGTTATCTCACTGGTCATAACGAGGTACACGGTGAAACACCTGTTCTCCAGCATCAGTGGGATAAAAAAGACAGGACATCTGTGATGTCAAGTTGTCTCCACTGTATATCATTCTATAAAGACATCACAGAGACTAATCACTAATGACAGCATGCTAATATGCTCACAGTAACAACGTTAACATGACACCAAGCAGGTGTTATAGGTACAATCGTAGTTTACTGTGTTAGTATGCTAACATTTTCTAATTAGCACTAAACACAAAGTGCAGCTGAGGCAGATGGATAGCCATGGATAGCTGTAGCAAATGCCAAAGTAATCCATCCTATAGTTGTCAGCTGAGGTGTAATTTC